>NW_019416359.1:205992-328744 GCF_000390285.2 Anoplophora glabripennis
ACTATTGCAGCCGCAAAAGCCCCTATCTCCGTGTACTGGGTCACGTGCCTGATCAGCCAATAAAAACAAAGGACGCATATAATTGTTCGCTGTCCACACATTGTGTATATGAGGTTGCATATATTAAGGAGCGTAGCTCGCGTCGCAATAAATAATAATATAAGCTCCTAGATTTATTTTAGCGCGAGTACATTTGGATTCTTTAAATATTTTGTTGATATTTAATATGATTAAATACATAAAATTTTATGTGTTCTGCAGCTCCGCAGCTCTTATGGTAAAACCGCCACTGAGTAGCACTTAGTGGGATCTATGATTAGATAGGCGATATGGGTAGTTAATTCAACAAATAAAGTAGTTCGGCCCTGTACAAAATTACAACTGGTATCTTTTTTGAATGTAGTATTTTAACCTGGGCAATAATTGTTTCTTGGAGTTTTTTCGTATTTGCTTCTGTTTTATTAAAATACAGTTGATTTAGGTTCACTTCATAAACTTGTTAATGGTTATTAGTTAAGGAAATATAAGTAGGCGCAGTTAAACAAAATTGTCAGTCGATTCGATACCCTCGAAAATCTAAGATTCCAAGCTTGTCAAGAATTAACTCCACTTCAGTATGTTTATCGAGTTTTTTCTTCAAGTGGTTTATTATACACGTGCTCTTAACCAGTACCAAACTTTTTATGAATGATCTCCTCTTGCGGGGCTACTTCGCTTACATGAAATTATGTTTAATGCGCATGCTCAGTAACATTGATATAATTTTAATTTATTAATTACTATAAAAGTCAATATTGTTCTATAAATTTAAATATATATGTAGATTCTATCATTCTTTTAGTTTGTCACTTGTGGTTTGAAATTTTTTAAATATTTCTAATATTGCCAGAATATCGCGATATTTAGGGTCATGACAAAGAAGACATTTTTTTGTCACTTATGTCGAAAATCGATTTGGTAAAAATATTGGAAAATTCTTCATGACAGTGTGCACTACGGGGTTGCCTATTATTTGGGGTATGTGGCGTAACTACTAAAAAGGTCTATTAGATGTCGAGCTTGCTTACAAGCCCGAGGCAATCTTTTTGAGCAAAGTACTTTCTCAAGAATTGATTTTCATTTTGATATTACTGTTCCATGTTCCATTTTTACTTACAATTTATTTCGTTTTAATTACTTTCATTTTATGAACATTAATAAACTCTCATTGCTGTTAATTTTCTCAACAAGCAAAAAAATTCCTAAAAAAAATTCTGGATTACCCGTATTAACTATGCATAGGTATCAATAATAAAATGATAATAGTAACTGTAGTAAACAAAATGAATGCATGATTGATTGATTGATTGATTGATGATTGACAGATAAATAATAATAATAAACATTTGAAACTATGGTAAAAATGGAAATAATGAAACTGTAGAAGCAAATTTTAACAAAAAATCTACAAATTCTTTGAAGTCACTTCTAGTGATGTCCGGATAATTCATACATTTATATTTTTAATGTTGTTAACTCACAATTCGTATACATATTACTTAAAATAATCCATGGAGTTTAAAAATTGTGAACACGCGTCCAACATTACAAATTCATCACAACCTGATAATAATGAACGTCTATCTAAGTTTATGAAGTGAACAGCAACGTATTTAGAATATTTCCGTAACTATAGCCGCTAGCAAGTTTATGAGGTGAACTTAAATCATCTGAATTTACCGTGAGACGGTAGCAAACAGAAAAACTCAATATACATTCCAAGATAAAATATTACATTAAAAATGGTATCAGCTCTCATTTTTTACAGAGTCGTACTACTTTATTGGCCGAATTAATAGAACTGTCTACCCATATCTCCAGCACTGATGGCTAATAATACTTATTACTGAGACATATGGCGACAAACTATGTAAACAGAAGTCACACCAAATTTTATTTAAACATCTCTTATCAAGACATTAAAAAATATAATTTTTTTAACACTTTAACACACTTTAATTATTTTGACCAGAGAAACACGTCTTCAAAGTTTGTCGACTTAATCCTGACACACCCTGTATATGTCACAAAGTAAATTTCTACAGGGTTCGACACATACTTTCACATCTCAGACAAATGTGATTCATGTTAAATTAATATGCGCAAAAATGACCAACGTTACTAATATTGAAAATACTTACAGAAGAAATGCTTTATGCAGTAAGCAGCATCAATTTCTGTAGACAAGAAGTGCGACCACAGAAAAAGCATAGTGTGCGATTTGCACTTATGACGCTACTTCTAAAATAAATAAATATGAATATGTATTAAATCTGAATGTTTCAATGTCCTGTTGAAGAAGTGCTAAGTGCGACGCCGGCCCTGGCAACGAAGACAAATAGAAAGTTGGAAAATAAACACGGATTGTACAACGCGACGGTGCATATAAGGCCGGGACGGCCTTCTGCCATCATTTTTCACCGATACGGGTGCAATTTTCGTCTGTTGGCCCCCCGACCGGCCGCTGTTGGCCAACATGGGACCAAACTAGCGGCGTGCCCGTAAAATTTCCAATTTTTCTAGCCGCGGGCGGCAAATATGACGCCCCGGAGCGCGCGAGAAGGCGGGTTAGTACTATCTCACCTTGTGGGCGCCGCTCTGCCGTATACAGATCGCATCCATCTCACAACCTGTCCATAAGCTCATTGACTATGCTGCATCGATTAAAATATGCAAGCACATTCGTACGTACGTCTGTAACTCGGTAGTTTGAAATTCCCGGTTTGCCAGAAAGTTCCACAGCGGAAAACTGAGAGGAAAAAGCCTCTGTTGCGCTTCTGTTTTTTTTTTAGACATAATCTTATAATCTTCATGTATAAATAGCATTAGGTTGTTTATTAATGGTAATTTCCTTATATACTGAACGGGAAAATGATAAAAACCTTGAACTTTATGCAACCAAACGTACTTAAAAATTAAAATATTTTGGTTTAAATATTATTCAAGTAAAACTAATAAAGAAGAGAATAATGTAAATATTATTTCCCCTTCATTTCAATGGAAAACAAGTTAATTTGAATGATTAATTCAATGCATACAAGGTTTTCCAGCTACTTAAAGAACGTGTTGTCCATATTTACTAAATAAATGTACACGGTGTTTTTTTAATAGCACAATCCCTACAAGTTTTATATTGATTGTCTGATCTATGTCAAATTTGACATCCAGGGTTAGATGATGACAGCAGTTACATTGTTTCCAGGTTGCTACTTTTTAGATATAGTAAGGACACATGTTAATTAGAACACCTTTTTAATCTTTACTTATTGCAATGGAACAGATACAACACTTTCGTACATTACCATTATTACAATGATATAATGTCATGAGTTTATCTCTAACAGTAAGAGAGTCATGGCCAAAAGGAGTGTGGCCTAAACATAATTTCACAGCGGTTTCACATCAAATAATTTTCCGGTTGCGTCCGGTGTTCCTCAGGGATCCATCCTGAGTCCATTATTATTTAATATCTTAACAATGTGGTTGATTGTTTGAATGTCCCTCATCTTTTATATGCTGATGATTTAAATGATTTTATATATATTTAAGGACAAAAACTGTTCAGGAATTCTATTAAGGATTTAGGGGTTTATTTTGACCAAGAGTTGAATTTCGCCTTACACATAAATAGAATAATTTCTGAAGTTAATAAAAGTTTAGGTTTCGTAATTCGTAATTCTCGTGAATTCTCTAACGTGGACACCATAAAGATGTTGTACTGTTTCGTCAGATCAAGGTATATTATTTGGGCCCCTAATTATGAAGACCACATTGATCTGTTGGAGAAAACGCAACGGAGTTTTAAAATTTTTACATTTTAAGGAAACGAAAACATATCCTCCTATTGGTTATTCGCAGCAGTCACTTGTAGGAATATACGGTTACAAATCTTTAATGACTCTGCGTAATATGCATAGTCTTATTTTCCTCTTTAATTTGGTTGGTGCCAATATTGATTGTTCAGAGTTACTGTGTAAATTTAATTTCAATGTCCATAGAGCTACCACTCGCACTACTGAGACATTTTATTTGAGAACTGCTAATACAAATTATTTTTATATGTAATGTGTCGAAATTTTGCTAATTTGCTGGACAACATTGAAATTTTCCATACCACGTTACCTATTATTAAGAAATTATTTTTAGGATAAATTTGTTTAATTATCATTTATTGTTTGTCATATATTGTTGTCTTTTCTATGTATTTTCAAGTGTTTTTGGTTTTTCTACTATATTTTGTAATAACTTACTATATTTTTTTGTTTTTCCCTGCTCTGTAACTGGGATTTTCCCGTGAGCAATTGTTATTTTAAATAAACAAATAGTTTGTTAGAAAGTCCTAACTTAAACGTAACTTTATCCTAATCTTAAAACCTTGTCTTTATTCTAATATTTATTAATTCTAGTATTTCTACTACGTTTAAAAAAATATATTTTAACTTAATTAGGAATTAGACAATTCAACGGCGATTTTTGCACATGCGTACTTGTGATCTTAGCCTTAAGCCCTAGAAACTTAAAAGACAGGAACTTTCAATGTCAGGTCTTAAGACCTCCTTATGACTAGCACTAAATTATAATTAGTATAAACCAACACGTTTTTCTACATTTATCTACTTAGGGCAAAGAAAAATAGGATAAAGTTTTTTTTATAAATCTAACACATATTGCACATATAGCATACCTTTTTGGATATGTATATACGTCAGTCTGGAAAAGAGGAGCTGATATATCAGAGAGAATATGAAAATATAAGATTTTTCCTACGGACCATGAGTGTTAATGGATAAATGTAAAAATGTTTCGAATTTTAACAATTCTATAAATTCTAAACAATTAAAAAAAAACATCTCCCCATTATAAGATCCCAATATTTGCTGTTTCTGTCAGCCGTTATCTTCCTACAATTCACAATGATAAATCGTCTAGATATGGGGGCCCCCTCGTCGCGAGTATCGCCACGTGGGCCGATCCTGTCCTGCCCATCTGACCACGCAGATGCGTCTGTTAATGCATCCGACGCCCCCACAGCCGTCCATTCATGAAACCGTTCAAAAATCTCATTGATAATAAAAATTATCGTTTCTAATGCTATCATTTGCATCACAAATGCGGCCGTTGCCATATTCGAACGGTTAATTAGCATGCGACGCCCACGGACCGGCTACACCCACAAATGGACATAAAATTAATTTTTATGTTTCGTCTTTTACAGGTCCAGACGTAATTCAGGACATCGTCCCACAGAACATCATCGAGGAGGAGGAAAAAAGCGTCAAACGTAAGTTGGAGAAAGCTTAGGTCTCCTAGAAATAAGAGAAAATAGCACTTTTACCCCGGTTCCACACTGCGTCGCGCGTTTAGGACGAATATTCGATATTCGGTCGATTTAACGAATATTTCAGTGAAAAGCATTCGTATATTTGCCTGTTGAATCAGTAAATCAACACAAACTCCAGGTCCACATATGCCTTGTTTGTACTTTGTTTGTTTTCGGGAAATTTAACGAATATGTGGAGAAATGGTTCATATTCGTTGGCAAATGTTTGATTTTGGGTGAATACGAATGTTTTCCGTTTTGAGTCGGTAGATTAAAAGACGCGAATAACTTCTTTAGCGCTATTTATAAATATTAAAATTCTATAGTTTGTTTTAATATGGCATGGAATAAGAAATCAATTATCTTTAAACGCAGTTATTAAGTTTGATTTAATTTGATGGAAGAGTGCTGCAATTTTTATAACCTCAAACATTTAAACAATTACCTTAGTTCTAGTACGGATACTTCTGTTGAACTTCTAGGCCGGGGGTTCTCAGTCTTTTTCAAAGACTGTACCCCTTAATGAAAAATTAAAATTTTGGGTATCCCCTTGTTAAATTAAAAACACTTTTTACATCAAAAACACAATATATTTGGAAATATATTTGAAACGCATTACAAAAAATTAATGAGAAGGATGAGCTTGCTTATTTTTACATAGTTCGTCAATGTTCGGCTCAAGTTTTGTTAAGTACAACCTTAAATCGTCGTCAACATTAAACTTGTTTCTGTCTTACTTTTTAGATATGTTGTGCCCCGCGTACCCCTTTAAAATTTTCGCGTACCCCCAAGGGGGTTTGAGAACCCCTGTTCTAGGCAATCAATGAAAGAATATATGGAATTGCATAGATAGTCGAATCAGAAAATTCAATAAAAGAAGCAAAAAATATATATAAATACACCGTTTTCTAAAGAACTGAAATGCAGAATGACTCGCATTATTTTGTATTAAAAGTAGGTATAGCCGTAGGTACTAAATGTTGTGAATTAAGTGTTCTTGGAATATAAAAAAACGATTTTTTTCTCAAAAAGTTTCATACCTCGGAGACGGTGCGTTTTCAGACTAGCCTTGTTTTTACCTCAAAATGTATTTTTAAAGTTTAGGCACTAGGTACCTCTTGGAATAAAATGAAGTTTTATTACTCCATACCATTTCAAAACAGACTATAAGCTGACTTTCGATCATTTGCTAAGGATATTCATATCAATTCACAAATATTTTTCAATATTACTGTGGAGCAATACACAGGGTGTCCAAATTAGTGGCTCCTTTTTCGATCATAGCCCTGCTGTGGGTACGTAATAGATCTAAAAGATGCACATTTTATAATTAGTGACATATAGTACCCACTAAACATTTTTCAGTTTCTGACATGTTTCAGAAACGTTTCCATTTTTCTTGAAACGTTTTATAAAAAATCCATGCAACCTTCTGGTAACGTTCTAGAAGCCCAAGATGTCCTCCCCAAAATACGTTTCCAATGAAACGTTTCAAAAAATTGGTTTCAGTAACATTCTTTTTATGTTCCATTTATGCCCTCGATATTTTTGTTTTACGTTTCAGTATATTTTCAGAAATGTTTGAGTAACATAATAATTTTATTACCATATTGTTCTCATAATGCTCTCAACTTTAGATCATTTTCATTTCAAAAGCGTTTTTGAAATAGTATAAATAGTGTGAGTATTTTTTTAAATATCTCTAATACTCCTTTGTGATATTTTTATTTGTATTGTGAATGACTTAATTCGAACTAAAAAAAGTTACATTGTATATTAAAAAAAATAAATATGCTCTTCTAGTTTGGGGATGCGGCAACTTTTACTAAGAATTTCTTTCTTTTTGAGAAGCCACTGAAAAAAGTTTCTAATATGGATTATGAATTTTGCCATTCATCGTACAAATAAAAATATCACAAAACAATATCAGAAGCATTAAAAAAAAGCTACACATTTTATATAGTTCAAATACGCTTCTGAAATGGAAATTTTCTAATGTTGAGACCTTCATGAATATGGTAACAATGACGAACTGATAATTAGAAAAAGTTAGTTATGATTATGAATCTTAAAATGGTAGGTACATGAAAAACAAATAACATTACTGAAAAATAATATAAAGTTATAATTTCTTCTACGCATGGTCAATATTACATATATCCTTTTAATAATAATAAATTATACAGCAGAAATAAGGATACAAAATGATATCTTGACAAAGTAAATATCTGTAGGTATACCTAAACTCTTTTATTTAAGCATGCCTATACACATAAACAAATATAAACATTTGTACAAAATATAAAATAAATGACGTCTATTTCACTTGATTCATCCATATTTCAAATAGTTCTCACTGACTAAGTAGTTGCTCTTCAAATTATATCGAAACGTATAGTTGTTGTTCCATTTTCTTAGTTCTTGTCCCTTGTCCTCTTGTCTGTAATAGGTAGTGGGTATAACTATATTTAGGTAGATGTGACGCAAAATTGGAAATCTCTACACATATCGTTTTAAACATTTTGCATCAATATTCATTATTTTATATGCACCTTACAATAACCACAACTGCACACACTACAAATTATCACATAAAATAGCGTCAAAGTAAAGATGAATAACAACGAAACCAAGCAAACTGACAAACCGCAAACCTAACCTAACATAATACGAATTGAAACGACACACGGGAAACAAATAAACTCGGGCTGTTACGCGCAGTCTACGCAAGTCACGAACATACATTTTTTCTAGACTTGTGTTATAAATATGCTACCACATTTTTTTTTCTAATTATGTCTTTATATAACAAAGGCAAATGAACTAACGCTTGAGAAGGATTGGGGATTGAGAGCAAAATTTAACTAATGCCGAATGTTCCATAAGATAAGCAAAAATAGCAAAGGGTTGTTCGTCTGTTATGTTTCCGAGATCGAAAGGGAATGTTTCGAGTAATGTTTCAAACTCTCTTCAATTGTAACGTTTCGGCTATGTTTCACTAAATAAGTTTTCAAGTGCTACATTTCTGTAATGAAACAGAAACGTTTCTAGTTAATGTTTCAAATGTTTAGTAAAACATCTCATTTGCAACGTTTCATTTACGTTTCGTGTTTAGTGGGTAATGCTATAAATTGTCTTATTCTAGTTGAAGCCTTCTCAAGTCTGAATTTACTTTTGCCTTAAATACAGTGTTATAAATTTGTATACATTTCATGAAGTCTTTAATGATTTAATAATGAAAATTAATTAAAAATCAATTAAAGTTATTCTATTAAAATATAATAACAATTTAAATTTAAGAATGAATAATATGTCATACAAGAAAGGTTTAATCACGCTGGAAATGTGGAACATAAAAATCTAGAAGGAAAATGTTTTAAATAAGTTTGCAAATTTTTTTTTTATTTTTTACCATTTAAATTAATTTTTATCCTAGATTTATTTTCATATTCCACATTTGGTTGTCCTATGACTGTTCCTCATACTTGTCTTATGAATTTTATTTTTTATTATTATTTATTTAAAATAAGTTTATTTTGAATTGATTTTTATCAAATTTTCATTCTTTTTCGGTATTTTTAGTGGTAAAAAAATATCATTTTTTTGAAGTGTCATCTCAAATATCATCAAAGATACTTCTTGGCATCTAGAAAAAATGAATATAAGGCTGCATTACTACATGTTATAAAATAGAGGACCCGAATTACATATTAATGTACGGAAAATTTCCAAAACAAATAATTTTTACGTTGCCAGCTTTGTCTGAGAACGAGAATGCAAATTTCTTTAAACCAGTTACTTAAAATAGTAGCAAGAGTAGTTTTTTCTTTTTACATCCTCATTTTTGTGGTCGCGCTCAGCCCTCAACTTCCATTTCAGATTACGCCGCTCTTCTGACGGGCCGCTCCTCGCTGGTGTTGAAAAACGAGGCCATATCTCACGACTACAACAAAAACAACGTCGTCGCGACCGGCAGGTTCACTTTCCACAAGAAGAACCTGCACTATTCCTTCTACATATCAGAAAAGGCAGCCAGGCCGCGCTCGCTTCACTTCTTGGATAGCGAGGGCAACATTTTAGAAGATTTCACCCTGTCGCATCCCGGCGGTTTGGTGACCAGCTTGTACCAAAACGCCACGAGGAAAGTGTGCGGGGTATGGAAGAGACTGCCCAAGGACTACAGAAGGATGCTGAAGCAGGAGAAAATGTACGTGGTGCTCATCTGGGGCGCCAAAGATGCGGAGTTCACCCTCAGCGGACAGCTGATGAGATACGTGGCTTTGGCAACGGAACAGTTCAGCTCTCTGCTGGAACCGGCGCCTGGGACGGATCCCACGTTGATGGCGGGAACTGGAGGCACCGCAATTGTCTCCATCTCCACGTCAGTATCATCTTCCTTACATATCGCAATAATCTTCAATGGGTTGTTCAGCAGAGATGAAATTTTGGAGGTCCTCCTCAATGTAACACTTACCTTGGATGAGAAAAAACAAACCATACTGCAAGAAGTAAGTAGATATATATACTTTTTTATATCCCTTGTCCTATGTTATTTCCTTGATATCTTTTACAATGACGCATTTTTTTCAGGATGTCAGAGTTCATAAGCCAGCCACCAATTTGAACCTAGTAGAACTGAGCTCTCCAGTAACTCAAGCCCAGTTAAGGCTGTTAACTAGAGGACGTCTTTTACTCAGCATATCCTCGGCTTCAAAACCCGAAGCCCTTCGCCTAAGCGGCAATGTCATCACCAAAGCCACTTGTGAACTATTCCAGACAACCTTATCCTCAAATCCTTCAGACCACAACGGCAATCCTTATGGAACCTCTGGTTTAGCTTGGATGTACCTCAACAATCAAGGTTCACTGATCTACAGTGTTCAAATCGATAGCTTACCACCAAAACAGTACCCTATTATTACATTGGTGGATCTAAGCACAAAGAGACGAACCGAGCTGGAGGATCTCACTCCCTACTTCCACGATGGATGGGCCAATGGAACTTTAGACAAACTAAGCCCTAAAATTCTAGAACCCTTATATAATGGCAAACTTGATGTCAATGTAGCTGTCTCCAATTACACTGCCATTCATGGCAGGCTTATCAGCAAACCAGTGGCAGATGCAAGAGATGCTGCCGCTCCCATCTTGTTGAAAAGAGAGAACTACACACTACCCGCCTCTGCTGTTGGGTTGGCTTGGATTTCGGTGGACAGTGATTGTCACATTCACTACGATGTGACCGTTTCTGGACTGGGAACAGACAAAAAACTTGACCTGGACATGGAATTGTACCCAATGATAGCACCCGGTGCTCCTTTTATAAGTAAACATTTAGAGGAGTTCCAGGACAATCAGGTAGAGGGCAGTCCTGTCGAGGCTCTTACCAAGGAAGAACTCAGCAGATTGGACAGTGGTGTCAACTTTATAAAAGTGAAGGAGAGGGACACGAAAGTTATCCTACTTACGGCAATAGTAACCAAAGTAAGTTATTCACTTCGAATGTTTTTACATACAAACATATTGCTGTTCCATTGTTGAATGGTATTTAATTCAAAATTAAAGTAGTCATATTTTGTTAATGAAGTATGAGATCTATACAGTTTTTTAGAGGATAGTTTCTTGACCTGCAACTTTCTTGACAAAAAATTACCAAATATAAAATTAAAATAGAATTGGATGACCCTGGAATCTCGAAAAGAGTTGCACATATATCTGCAAATAACTGTTTCCTTATTTTAGAACAGATGTATCTTTATTCTACACAAAAATTTCATTCTTTTTAAAGTTACAGCCTTATGAAGTTTGAAAAATGGAATGTTAGTGTCAAATTGAAATTTAAATAAAACGATTTTTGTTTCAATATTTATGTTTTTCATCAAATCGTCAAAATGATTCATGCACCATGTATAGTAATAACATATTTAGTACTTGAAATTAAATAAACAAACAAAATTCAACAAGAATAGTTTCCCTTATAGCAAAATCTGCCCGTGGATACAATGTACCTGCAACCCTTTTCGCAGTTTCTGTACTGGCCACTTCTATTTTTTTATTTTACAAATTTATCTATGTAAGCCTAGAAATCATCCCATAAAAAATGCCATCGGTCTATGCTTCATCATCAAAATGTGGCCGGTTATCATAAAATTCAAAACATATTTTTATATTCTAGGTGAAAGTGCCTCCACCTTGTCGTGCCCCTTACACAGACAACAATGTTCCAACCCTGTTTGACCACCCTGAAGTTGTCTCCACAGGTGAATGCTTCTACGAAGACAAATTTTACAAGGAAGAAACTTCCTGGGTCTCCTCCAGGGAACCCTGCAAGATGTGTTTCTGCCAGAACGGTGTGCCCAAATGTGACATCATGACATGCCCGCAGTTGGACTGCCCTACCAACAATGTGACTGTACGAGGAGAATGCTGCCCAGTATGTGTCGAAAGTCTGACCAATAGAGACACGACCCCACAGAAATGTATTTTCAATGGCAGGACCTACTCGCCCGGAAGCAAATTCAACCCCTTTTTAATACCAACTGGTTTTGACCGATGCACCGAGTGCGAATGTGACGCCAAGGATCTAGAAATAAAATGCACCAGGCTGAATGACAATGAGAAGACTTGTTGCAAGAACTGTAACAAGAGTACGGTAAATGTGGACAATCCGATGAATGATGACCAGGTGCCTCTGATTGAAATCAACTATCCTCCTTCGAGGAAAGAGATGTCCATGAAGTCTGCAGAACTGGTGCTCATGGAGGGTGGTTGCAAAAATCTGAACAATCCCGTAAAACCTTACCACAATGGCAGCGAATATCATCCTTTCATAGACTCCTTAGGGGAGTATAAATGTGTGACTTGCAAGTGTCAAGTAAGTATACATAACGCACCTCTAATCCTTCTTTTACTTGATTTTATTTCTACTCAGGCTTGTTATTCCTTCTTTAATAACTTTCCATTCAATAAATCGAGCAAAATATGTACCAAAAGTTTGACCAACCAAAAAATTCCCTGATGATTCGCAAATTTTTCGGATAGATTTGAACAATTTTCCAGGTTCAGAAAATGTAAGCCCTATCAATGACCATAATTTCTCAAATGTTTGTTAATATTTACCATGTAACTATACAAGGTTCTTCACGGTAAGTGGCCTGTTAGACGTTTCAAAGAAACCAAAGACAATGTGACGCTGAAATTTTGCTCTTCAATGAAAATAATGCCATCAACGTAGCACTTCCGGTTATACCAGAAGTAGTTGTTAACTTCGTTATTTGAAATGGAACACCCTATATATTATTGTATTATTGACAAGATAAATTAGAAATAAGTCAAAAATGTTAAAGCTTCCCTGTAAATCTAACCGTTTTTAAGATAATCGTCATTTTTCAAAAAATTTTACAAATGCAAGCATTCTTCGTTCTGGGAGCGTTCACTTGCTTTTCGGAATACACAAAGAATATAAGATACACTACCTTCCGCTATCAAAATTACCTGAAGAAAATTATACTATTATAAGTGTCTCATTTTTCACGTTACAATTTGAAAACATAAAATGGACAAAACATTTTAAATTCAAATGGAACACTCTGTATTTTTCTGCATCATATTATAGAAAATCAAATTCTCTTTTCACCGATATAGGCGTTGTAGGGGTTACAGCTTCAATTTTCTCAGATATTTGCAGTTTTCTTATCGAAAAAGTACTTGATACTGGTAGAATACTGAGAAAATTGAAACTGTAACCCCTACAAAGCTTATATCGGTAAAAAGAGAATTTAATTTTTCTATAATATGATGCAGAAAGATGCAGGGTGTTCCATTTGAATTTAAAAAATTATGACGGTTTTAAGTTTTCAACATGTAACGTGAAAATGGGACACTTAATATAATTTTCTTCAGGTAATTTTGATAGGAGAAGGTAATGCATCTTAAGTTCTTTGTGTATTCCGAAAATCAACTGAAAGCTCCCATAATGAAGAAAGATATAAAGAATTTTCGAAACGCTTGCATCTGTCAAAATTTTTATAAAATGTCGATTATCTCGAAAATGTTTAGATTTAGGTACAGGGAAGCTTTAACATTATTAATATTATTATTAATAACTGTATTTGTTAATTCAATTTAATATATTGACAAAAGTGTATCTCAATGAAAAAGTATTTAAGGGGCATAAAAATAAAAGCACCGTAATTAATTGGGAAAAAATACTTAATAGGTATTTGTTCGAAGAGCCATTCAAACCAGTTTGGGATCAGTCAGAAGCAATCATCTAGCTACTTCGTTTATGTTATACTTGTGGGAAATAGCACAGAAAGTAGCTGGACGACTGTTTCTGACTGATCCTCCTGAACTAGTCTAAATAGCTCTGTGAACAAAGCTATTATTTCGATATGAAAATCCAATTTTAATATAAATAGATCAATACTATTAGAATTTTTATGATATCCATATTTTTGTATGTACTTAAGTTTTATTATTAATTTTGGCTGATTAGAATAATGTCATGTTGCTGAAAACAGAATTAAACTATTTTAATGACAGTTGACAAAGCAAATATACAACGCAGGCTGATAGAATTTACTGTTAAAAAAATATAAAAATTTATATATGTATTTTTTTAATTCCAGAATGGAACCCCAAAGTGCCAGAGGCAGCACTGTGACTCCACGACGTGCAAAAGGATGATAGAGATGAGGCGAAAGAAGATAACCATAAATACGTCAGATTTCTGTTGTAGTCTGAAAGAGTGTAGAAAACTTCGACATAGGAAAAACCGCAAGCCGCACAACAGCTGAATTAGTGAGAATGAAACTGAAGGAATGTCAGGAATGTGACTTTTCACTTTTTTTTTTTTGGAACTTTTAATGGGCTAAAAGTCCAAAGTTACCCCTTAACCAAAGAAGACTGAGGCAGTTGTAAGGAAGGAAGAGCTGTCATATTTATTTGTATTTAGGTTTTTAATGAGCATATATATTGTATATTTTAGTTACTTAAAAAGTAGGCACAGTCAAATAAGTACTAAATGAGGTTATTTAGATTATTTATTTTTGTTATTTTTTAATTTTGTTACTCTGAACTGGCGTAGAGGTTTCGGTTTCATTATTTGACTGTGCTTGGAAAACTATTTAACAATCTATTTATTTGACAAGAAGATAAATTATTCCATAGTTGTAAAAAGAGTTTCTACGAGCTAGAATACTCAATACTCACTAGAGATGAAGGCTGAATAGATCGTTGGAAAAAAACAGAAACGATTTTAACAGATTATGTATAATATTTATACTCTTATAATTAGGTTCGTCGTGTGTGCACCCCTATGGTCCGGGTGTAAACTATGTACAGGAATTAAAGAAAATTTTTTCTGTTTTCTTCCTGTTCGAGAATGATATCAAAAAGTTTACTATGCAGATGGACGTAAAAATTTCGTATTTTAGTTCAACTGTATGTTTAGTAGGACATATCATATTTGGTGCCATACCAAAACAAATTTTAGGTACTTAAGCATAAGTTTTGTCATAAGAACTTGCCTGATCGGAAACAAAATATACTAAAAGTAAATCTGCGATTAGGTAGGTCCTTTGCAGAACTTCTACCCTATTCTCGTAGGAGCATTTATATAAATTACAATTGGAATCTCCCTTGCAATATTACAGTATTTGGCTAAATTATTCTAGGCTATGATGTAGTATTTACGAGTGAATGTGATTTTATCCCATTAGGACTCTATTTTAGAGTAAAATCTATTGTATATATTATTTTCTCTATGCAGAACGTACAAGATGGTGCAAAAAATCTTTAGCTTTACACACATTTTCTGCTCCATCTTGTATCCTATATACGCTTTGTAAATTTTGTTTAGTCATAAGCAACAGACGTACGTAATTTAGTAATAAAGGACTTATATAACTAACTTTTTTATTAAGTTGTAATATATAGTGATAATGTGGGCCTCACAATATTGCATTTGGTAATATTACTTATTTCAAATGAGATTAGTTGTCAGTGGATTCTGTAAATATTTTAGCAAATGCAGTATGTAACAGTAAAAGCTATATTTAAAAATAAGTGTACCTGCTAGCTAGGAATATATGCTTCATTAATACACTCACTAGCCTTTAATTTTCCACCTCCCAAAGTACGGGTTACACACAAACACACACATGAATAAAATTCGTTAGTTGCACTACCCTGATGGTACTCGCAAAACAAATAAAAATTAGACCAATAATTTTTATTCATCTTTGACATTGAATCTACATGATTGTTTGCAAAAGTAACTATTTTCTATAACTATATAATTCTTGTGTTGTTATTAGTTTGTTTATTCCTTTTACATCATTACCACTTTACTATGAACAAAGGAATATTTATATAAAAATAATTACTTACACAAATAATGTTCAAAGGGACGAAGTTGAAGTTAGAGCTACCATGTTGCACAACAACCAATCACCATTATCACCAAAAACAAAAAACTGTCAGTCAACAGTCAACAAATAATCAAAGTAAGCTCTTCTGCCGCCAACAATAAACTATTGTGCTGCGCCTTTACAACATTATGGCGCACTAAATGTGAAAAGAAATCTGCAATAACTGTAGCTAACATAATTAAACAAATTTTAGATAAATACTCATTTTGGTAAGCATGAAGTAATTAAGTATAACTAAATTACCTATTTTGAACACTAGATACTGGTAGTTTCAATTTTATGTGGCTCTATAGTGGCGACATCTTCAGGTTATTGTCGAAATTGTGATTAGAAATTTAAAATTTCATACAAATAGGTGTAAGGATTTGAGTAACAAATTTATTTCATTCTTGGAAACAGACTAATGTACTTTCCATGCTCGAAGCCTACCACTAGTTAATAAACATTGTTCTTATTCCTTTTCTTTTATATAGAGAAAATATCTAAAGGCTAGTCTAATAAAAGGAAGGCAAACTTATTCCTTATTTTATTATTATTATTACTTATTGAGTTGTAACTCAATTTAACATAACATGTTTATGTAAAATAGGTAATTAATTTATAATTTTGAACTTCGTTTAGTTCTCGCTTCTTGGAGCGCTTCCGCCAAAACTTTTAATACAAGGTCGACATTTTGTGGTGTAGCGTTATAACCCATTAAACCAATTCTCCAAATTTTTCCTGCGGTTGGACCTAGACCCCCACTAATTTCCAAATAATAACTGAAAATGAATGTTTAAATATAGTAAAACTGATATCGATTAACTTCATATGGAAAACAGAGAGAAAACAAAATAGATGAACAATTATTGGAAAAATAAACAAACTGCAGAAAGTACATATTATTATTTACTGACTTTTTCATGGCATAGTCGACAACTTGCTTCCAGTCCACATTTTCTGGGATGGAAATTGCTGTAACAGTTGGCAGTCTCTTGTGAGCATCTTCAACGAATGGCTGAAGACCTAATCGTTCTAAGCCGTGGTAAAGCTTTTGTGCACATAACTGGTGTCTTTTAATGACATTCTCCAGGCCCTCTTCAACTATCTGGGCCAGGCCTTCTCTCAACCCAAAAAGTAAATTAGAGCAGGTAGTATGATGATACCTAATATAAAAAAATAAGTTTAATATAAATTTCAATAACTAGGTGTATTTATTCTGTATATTCTACAAAATGATGTATTTTTTAAAGAATAAATAAATGGAGAAATACTTTATGAAACTATTACATTTTATAGATATCCGTTAGCATCATAAGAAATATTTGTATATACAAGGTGATCAATTGATATATATATTTTCGGTATTGTATTTTCAGTGACAATTACTCAAATGTACATTAAAGAAAAAAATTAGATATTGGCACTATTATTTATTTCCCTGTTTTGATGCCATTGGAAACAACTTTTAGTTATAAGACTTTTTTCTATTTAGCATTTTTTAATATTTTCAACTGTTTTTGTGACATTAAGTTGAAAATCCTGAAATTCTCGGCCTTGATATATGAAAAATAACTGAACTTGATGAACCATTTACTTAAATTTATTTTCTTCAAAATTAATGTAGGTATATAAAATATATTTCTGCAGATTTCTAGACTTCTTCGCATATTTCTATGACTCAGTTTGTAATCAAATTACTTACGGCCTAACATTGTTGAAGCAGTTCCATTGTCGCCCCAACTCTGTCATATCCCAATAGAAAACGGTAACTGGTGTCTTCCTTTCAAATATTACCTTTCTAAAGTAAAAATTTCCTATTAGGAACACGCTAGAATGTTTTTTAAAAACTTACTGTGCTCTGGGACTAAAGGAAATAGGTGCAAGACCTGGCGGGGCCCCTAAGACCTTTTGTGATCCAGTATAAACGGCGTCTACTCCCCATTTATCAGCAAAAAAGGGTACTCCTCCTAAGGAAGCTACAGTATCCACAGCAAATAAACAGTTGTAACTGAAAAAATAATTATGTAGTTATAAAAAATATCACAGTAGAGATTTTACCGATGACATATATCTCCCACGCCCTCCAACGGCTGGTAAACTCCTGCTGAACTTTCTCCTTGAACGATAAATAAAAGCTTGGGTTTCACTCGTTGAATAGCATTTTCTAAAAGAGCTAACGAGAAGTTTTCACCTGTTGGAACACTAACTGTATTGACTTCAGCACCTAAGGAAAAAATAGTTATTGCGAAATTATTTTTATAATAGGAATCTTAGAAAGAGTGTTCCGTCAGTTATTTTAAACCAAAAAGTCCAAATGCACCATTGGTTTTTAGGAAACAATGAGTTAAAATTTAGAAAAGTATCACGTTTATTCAAATATTTCTGAAGATTTTGACCTAGACTTTATATTGTCTGTAATTAAAGATAAAAGTTCGCTAAAGTGGTGTATGAATCAATCAACTAATGGTGACGATACTACTGAGATATTCCTTAAGAACTCCTGAGAATATCTATTAATTTATTCAAAAAGGAATGCTTTTTGATTTAAAATTATCAACTATTTTTTATGGTATTGGTAATTATTTTAAAACTATTAAACATAAAAAAAATTGTTCTTAATTACCAATTACCTATCACTAACAAACAAAAAAAAATATTTTTATAGCAAACATTGAAGGAGACTACTGTTCACAGCTATAAAGTGTTTCAGTTGATAAATATGTCGTTATTAAACTCTGTCAAGGATATCTAAGTGATATTTTTCATTTTGTGACATACCATTCTATATTGGAGATAGATTACATTTATTTCTTATATGTGGTTCCTTAGCCACTCTGAAAAAATATTATTTAAATATTCCCTAAAATTAGCTAAGTATATAATACTGGAAGTTTGCATAAAGAGACCATTCGTCCTGGATTTTACAGGATTGTCCCGATTTCAGGTGAGCCCTCTCGCATTTACAACGTCCCAGAAAATGCCCCAGATTCATTTATTCCTTCCCGCATGTTATGTTCATGTAACAGTAACATTATAATAATATAAACGAAAAACTGAAAATTAAATGCATTATAATTTCGAACGATGATAATAAAAATAAAGGTACAAGCGTTGGTGACACTGTACGTCTCGAATGCTATTTATGTCGAGGATTCCTCGAATATGTATTTGGTGGGTTGGCACTGGCGTCAATGTCATTGAGAAAACAATTGTTTAATTTTACATTATGAAACGGTAAAAAAGAATCTATTGGTTCGCTTGAAGAATTGTGACAAAGAATATAAATCTCTGCCAATGAAGTCAGACGCAATACCAATATGTTGTTTCAAACTCGAAAATCTCTCAGAAAACGTTGTGTAAAGTGTATCAGTGTCAACGGTGGACTCTTCGAACAATTACTTTAAATCATTATTACATATTTCATTTGTTTTATTGTTAATTGTTGTAATAACATGAAGAAACACTTAGTTTGTTTCACTTTTAATTTCTCATATTATCAAAACACAGTGTTCGTTAAATCGATTTTTCTCGAAAACGGCTCGAGATACCGAAATGAAACAAGAGAACATAATTAATGGAAAAATGATTGCTCTTTCAGGTTTTGAATAAAATTTCATTTAGACATACAAGGTAAAAAGTTATTAACTGAATGTTTGGTAAAATTGGTCATAAGTGGCGCCCTCTATGAGCAACGCTGAAAATGCAACATGCATCTTATTCTTCGCTTAAAAAAATATAGTTTCAAAAATTCCTAACCTACATATTTTCAGAATAATCGCAGAAAAACGATTTAAAATTTTAACTGTCAGCACCCTGTATTTTAGAAACTATCAACTTTCGGATAAGGCATGTTTTGCGCCAATGTCACCATTTCACGTTTAGTATCTTCAGCTTTCGATTTTCCGATTGTTACTGAATCACCCTGTATAATTAATTATATCTGAGAAATTTGTGAAAGATCTAAATAATGTATGAAAAAATTACACATTCCATTCAAAAGAAATGATGACACCACGGACACTTTAAAAATAGAACTGAACCTGTCTGATCATGCTTCAACAAATCAGTTCTTACAAAAATGTCAAATTTATCCTTTCTTACAAGTGTTTTCAAAATCAAAAAAAGGTACCGATAGTTTCATATACATATACATATTTTTTACCATATCGCCTTGCCATATCTGAAGCACGTATGCCCCAGATGCCATTAACAGCAATTAGAACCTTATCACCGGGTTCCAAGAGGTTGCTGATTACGGCTTCCATGCCAGCATGACCTGCTGCACTTACAGCTAATGTCAATTCATTGCTTGTTTGAAACACGTATCGAAGTCCTTCTTTAATCTCATCCATTACCTGAAAATTTAAAATTATTGCAAATTTAAATGGTAGGTGTACCTGTATATAAAGAGAAGTTTATAAACAGAATATAGGGAACTATTTGGAAAAATCAATTAAACTGTAAATAACATCAGAAATTGCTACATATTTTTTTTACTTTTTCGTCAGGAAAGAAATAAAAATTTCTTATCTATTAAAAATAAATTTATTCATAACAGTTGACGTGTCATTACTGGTTGCATAACAATAGTTGCTTTCTCTTGGGATTTTGAAAGACCGCAACAAATCAGAAATTCCTCCCATCAAACAAAAAAAAAACAGCAATTTTTTCAAAAAGAGGTCCCAAAGGTTCTACGATATTTCAAAGATTGGATATGAAAGTACATACAGGGTGAGTCAGTTTTTTGTAGTATAATTTTAACAGTTGATAGAGAATCATTTTTTAATAAGAAAAATTCCTATAAACGTAGGTCTTAGAACACTTTGTTTGTGAGATATAGGGTGTTGAAAACAAACTTTTTTTAATAATTTCTCTTAATATCTCTAAAAGACCAACATATATTAAATTGAAATTTGGAATTAATAATACATTAGTTTCCATTTCACCCACCAGTGAAGTGCCTGAGGTGGGTTACTGCCCCCTTTAAAAAAATAATTCGTACGCCCGTGGATTTTTATGGAACATAACATCATTTCTAAATTTTTTAATCAATTCTGAACAAAACAGCTCTCTTTCAATTTTTTATAAAATTAATTCATTTGACATGAAACTGTTCCAACGATACTGGTACCTAATACATTTGTGAATTAATAAGAAAAATATGATGTACACTGAAAATCAACAAAAACCATTGAATGAATAATAACAGTTGATAGAGAATCATTTTTTAATAAGAAAAATTCCTATAAACAAACATTTTTAATAATTTTTCTTAATATCTCTAAAAGACCAACAGATATTAAACTGAACTTTGGCATGAAAAAACAAACACAGAACATAAAAATAGAACTAATTGAAACATACGTCACACAATGTTCGCGTTCTTATGTCAACGTTATGACATTTAATTGTTTTTGATGATTTTCAGGGTAACATCATATTTTTCTTATTACAAATGTATTACCAATATCGTTGGAACAGTTTCATGCCAAACGAATTTAACCAAAAACCGTTCATTTTATAAAAAAATGAAGAAGAGCTGTTTTGTTCAGAATTGATTAAAAAATTTAGAAACTATGTTATTTTCCAGAAAAATCCACGGGCGTACGAATTATTTTCTTAAAGGGGGCAGTAACCCACGTCAGGAACGGCACTGGTGTGTGAAATGGATAACAGATATCCTTGTTTTATTCACCATAACTAATGTGTTATTAATACCAAATTTCAGTTCAATATATGTTGGTCTTTTAGAGATATTAAGAAAAATTCTTAAAAAAAGTTTGTTTTCAACACCCTATATCTCACAAACGAAGCGTTCTAAGACCTACGTTTATGGAACTTTTCTTATTAAAAAATGATTGTCAACTGTAAACTAACTCACCCTGTATATTTAAAATATAAACTTTAAACTTGACTATATGTAAAATTTGGTTAAAAACTAACCAGTCAGTGGTGTTGAATTTAGAAGGGACTGAAGTGGTTTTAACTGAAAAAGATTTACTTGATGTATGTCTACATCCCTTTTTTTTTGAAGAACATGAAAACGTTGACAGTAAAAATCCAAAAACCACGGATGATAAAGTTTGAGGCATTTTTAGCAGCGAAGCATAGATAAAAATTAGAATATACTGAAGTTTTACACAAATTCACATTTATTTGAATGGCGGGCAATAAGGCGAATAGATTTAATCTTTCTACAGTTATGTATTTTTAATTATTGAGAAATTAAAGTTAAGTAACTAACTTTTATCAACGATTCACTCAGCAGCGTAGCTATAAATCAAGTGGGCCCGGACAACAGATTTTTGGAGGAATACCTTTATTCAATATTCGCCAATTACAAAAAACACTTTTATTATTATATTAAAGTTTAAAAGGAACAAACAAAAAACAGCTTGTACTTTAACCGAATTTTTTATATGAAACAAAAACTTTGAATTTAAAACTTCGAGTCTGAATAAAAAAATGATTCTGTATTATAAATTGATGAAGTTTAAGATAATAAAGATTTAAGTAATGCTGATTAAGGCCAGATTTCTTATAAAAAAAATCGTAATGAGTTTAGTAAGTACTTACTTGCATCTAGAAGGCCATTTATAAGTATATAAAAAATTTATTCCATTAGTTTGTGCTCATGAAAATTTACAGGGACGTCCTGATTCTTAATGGGCCCTGATGTGTTAATTATAGGTATGATTTTTTTCTGGTTTATCATCTTATTTATTTCATAAATTTTTCTGATGTAACAGAAAAATGGCGCTTTACCTTCAATTTTTTTTTATATCTGACAAGCAAAACTAAACTTTTTAAAAATAAAAATGTATTTCAAATTACTTTTTTTATGACCAGGAGTAGAAATTTTCTCATAAAACAAAATACGATCAGTATGCTGCAGAGCTACATAAGGGTGCTGCAAAGATATTTTTGCACGGTTCTATGTAGGTATCAATTTTTATAAATGTATGCACAAAGCAATAGCTAGCGCACAGAGCATGTTTTTGTAACTCGACAAATAGCCACGACAAATTTAATATGCAAAAATGGACAGCTATTATTCTAATATTCAAAATACTGTATTAGAAAAAATGTTTACTTTATACAGAAAATTTATAAGTATGAATTTCTGTGGACTTGAAAAAGTGTGACCGCAGTAAAAGTATTATGCGGAAATGCTAATTTCCCACTTGCTTTCAAATAGCACTTTTTTGCACTTGTTACATTTCTATCAAACAGGATCTTTTCCCAAAATGTCAAATTTCAATTTCAAAATTTTTTGAAAAGAGATCTGGAAACGCACTGTACATATTAAATGTTGTGTTGTTAAATGTTGGTTATTTAGGTGTTTCTTAACTAGTATATACACTTACTGATTTTGTAACCATTTCTTTATATAGGACATCAACTTCAAACTCTATTTTATACAATACCTAATAACAATATTACCCCAGTTTGCCCCACCATATCTACGCCACTGGATTCGCTGCTGACGAGCACCTAACTATGTCATGTGTTCGGCCTCTATATTATAACCGTATGAATTGTGCATTGTCCTCTCAAGATTAAGAAGCACATATCTTTTATTTGAAATTGAACTACCTAAACTTATAAAAAGATGTAAAATAACTTTTTTGACACCTGAAAGAGCTTTTTTTAGCTTTTTAATTTTTGACTTAATATTAGTATTAATATAATATGCGTGTGTGTGCGAGTGTGAGTCTGACTATACTACGTATTTGTATGTGTATTGCACAAGCATGTATGAGTGTTGTGTATGTATATGTAAGTTATACTGTTTTTTACATTGTTTTAATAACACTTTATAATTTATTTATATTATTGCTTTTAATATGTGTAAGTTACTTGACTTTCTGAGGGGTAGGCTAATTATCAGTTATCTGTGTCTAGTCCTTTTGTGTATAGGTTGTATATTGTCTTATAACTATGCACAATAAATATTTTTTACCTTTACCTTTACCTTAAAGACCTCGGGTCCCTTGTAAAGACGCGACCAGTGGGTTTTTTATAACAGGCTTGTTTTGGTTCTGTCAGCGGACAGTACTAGAACAGTTCAGAATAGTTACCCAACTTAGATGTTCTTATGAATGGAATGCTCAACTATTTTGAACCGTCTTAGAACTAGTCTTTCTCGAAATTAAAACACACTTCATATATTACATGTATAAAGCATTCATAAATGTTTACAAGCCACGAGACCGCCGAGGTTACGCAACCAACATTGCACAACTGGTACTGGTAGCGAAAAATCCCTAAATCTTGGCGTCACCAATATTAATTATTCGTTTACAATGAACAATGACAAACCCTTACGTCTACGGTCGAGATAATACCATAGCTGATTGGTTGAATGGAATATCGTGAAAATTACACCAATCACAACCGGTGAAACAAAGTGTTGTGTTTTAATGTAATCCTGATCTTATTGTTTTAATAATTTTTAATTTTACCAATTGCCAACGTAAAGGAAATAAAATTCAGTTCCAAACATAATTATATAGGTAGGTACTGGTCACGTGGCTTCTAATCATTTATGAATGCTACAAAGCTACGAAAAAACTGCACTGTAACTGTAACAAGTCTGTGGCAATATCTTGAGTAGTTCTTGAATAATTAATCAAAAATTGTGTTTCATGTAGAATTCTTGAACAGTTTTAGAGAAAATCTACTCCTAGTGTAGGTATTACAAAAGAAAAATCACAAGTACATACACACATAATCACAGATTATTGTTTCAGAAAATATGTCTCAATGTAAGTAAATCTGAAATTTCGTCTAGATTTCTTTAAATGGTCGCCTCTCTTACCTGGAACACCTCACTGTGCATATGCCCCAATACATTCCTCCCGATTGCGTACAATACCCTCGGGGAACAATTTGACGGGCCTGGCCCCATCAACGTCTTGTAGGGGACATTTACAGGGTTTTTCAAAACTTCTGGAGGTTTCGTATCCATGATATCCGAACTAAAGAACAGTCACTACTGTCACCAATTATTAATGTCTATGAATATAATCATTCCAAACCAAGTTGTTATTGTTATTCGAATAGTGCTATCTAATATTGACCCTTTATACTGTAATATGTTAAACAAACACAAGCGAAATAAGATTATTTGTGAGTTCAGACTGAAATAGCCAACTAATTAAAATAAAATATTTAAGGCAAATAGAGGTGAGAAAAAAATCATTATTTTATTTATGACAAGGACGTCTGTTTTTAATCCCTTAGTATTTTTAGATTTCTTCCACTTTTATATCAAATTATCGATACGAATGAGTTAGGAAAATATAATATTTGTCTTGTAATTAGCAAATTAGATTACCCCCCAGGGTCGTAGCCAGCAAAAATCTGTAGGGAGGGCTTTTGGTTACGATAAAATTTCATTATTATAGAGTGCGGTCCATATACGCGGACAAATAAATTTTCCAAGGTTTTCCAGGGTAATTTTTAAGAATTCTAAAATATGATATTGTCCTGTGAAACAATTTTTCCCTTATTTCACCTTAACACTGGTGTACATTCCTCCAATTTTTTAAATTAGAATGATGGTTACGTGACACCTTTAAAAAAAAATAATTTTTCTATTCCTTATTCCGTAATATAATTTCTCTTAAATTCGTTCATTACCGACAAAATGAAATTTGAAGATTAATATACTGACTGTCACGATTTATACACAGACAATTAACACAAGAAAAAAATAAATGAAGTTTAAGTATTTATTGTTAAATTACTGCAGCTTCCTCAAAATTGCCAGTTCTAAGGTTGCTACAATTTTTTTAACTGGCAGTTGATATGTTTTGATTTTATTTCAAGTATTTTACTATTATTCATTTAATACTCAGTTTTTTTGGGACGCTCGATGCAATTGATTTTTTTTACAAGGGGCCTTCAAGATGTTCGTCGAACCAATTATTATGATCTAGTTGAAAATATATGACCTGCTGTAATGTTTATAGAAACGATTTCTGGGTGAATTAATTCCCGATTTTTTTATAAAATCTAGATATACAAGCTCTTACAAATTCGCTTCTCACTACAGGGATCTCGGAAACGATAAGAGGCATGAAGGTAGCTTAAATGGGGGCAAAGTTACATAATCAGAGGACCAACATTATGCCTCTAAAAAAATCAGGGCTAGCATGATTAGTTTTCGAAATATTTGGAAAAAACCGAAATTTTGGAATTCCGTTTTGGTTTAATTTAAGCCTTGTTTGAGCAGATATTGAAAAAAGAAGAATCGCATAGTCATACTTAATTCGACAAGTTGTTGCGTCAAAATTATAACATTACTACAATTTTAATTTCATTATGACAAATTAATTCTTAAAAATGCATAGGAATAATCAAAACTCCAAATACTTCAAATCCAAATTATATTTTAAAAAATTACGATACCTAAATGTTCAAAAACGTTTCCGTTTTGGCAAATGTTGAAAGTGAAGATAAGCATAATATTATACTTGTAACCGCAACTGACTGCGAAAGAGCATGACAGATGTATTTGTATGAATATCCTGAAAAAAATTAGATCGAAATTTGTTTGAATTTTGAGCACTTGAGAAACCTAGAAATAACAATAAGCACGGGATTAAAACTCTAATAATGTTTTATTGTAACGTGTGATGGTAAATAACCAGATGGATTTCACTGAGACTAACGACACTTAGAGTGTACGATAATTCAACAAACATAGAAATCTTAAAAAAATTAGATAAATTTGGAACGAATACATTGAAGATGAATTTTTAATGACAAAACGTCTGAATCTGGTTCGAACTGAGGCAGTAGATTATTGGGGGTCATGAAGGCTTGCAAAAAATGTAATAAAATTTCCAGGGTCGTGTTTAAAAATATGAAGTTGATGATGGTTCTCGGGAGACGAAACGTTACATATAAAAATTGATTATGCCATTCGATAGAGGGCAAAAAGTGGCCATGAGAAAGTGTTCTTTTTTCAATATCACCTCAAACAAGGCTGAAATTAAACAAAAACGGATTTCCAAAATTTCATTTTTTTCAGATATTTCGAAAACTAATTATGTTAGCCTTGATTTCTTAGAGGCATAATGTTGGTCCCCTGAACTTTGCCCCCATTTAAGCTACTTCATATCTCTTACCGTTTCCGAGATCCCTGTAGTGAAAAGCGAATTTGTAAGTCTGTATAGCATTAATTTAGATTTACTTAAGAATTTAGAATCTATATCTCAAATTTCATAACTTAATGCATACTTATATTTTCAGTTTTAGTTTCCGTTTAAAAATCTAGAAGAAATTGAAAATGCCTGAAGTTACAAACTTACTATTTAACTAATTACTTACTGGTTATTACAATTGGTAAATAATATAAATTGGCTGTGGCTAAAATTGGAGGAATAATAGATCCTAACTAACGTTAGGAAAATAAATTATATGCTTACTTTACCAGTTACCACAATTAGCATTGACTAATTTTTAATCATTCTAGCATTTCCAAAGTCCAAATTTTAAAACGTAATTTTCGAAAATATAAACCTTTAAATCTGTATGAAAAATAAGATTTTTGTTATTAAGCGATGCTGATTCAGATTACGTAGCCAATTTTTTATAAAAAAATCCAATTGATTTTTCCAAAAACCGCTTCTGAAAAAAAACAGCAGCAAACCATAAATTGCCAACTGGATCATCGTAACTGATTTATCAAATGTATCTAGAAAACCACTGAATACAAAAAAAAAATCATTCGAGTCGTCCCAAACAAATTTTATTGTTTGTCCACATTATTAGTGGGCCACACCGTATATATTTAAAAAAAATGCTGTTGGTTGAGCGAAGGTTTGACGCGGACTTGACTTTTCTCTCAAACTTCAGATATATCGAACGGAATTTTTTTAAACAGCCTGTACATAAGACAAATCTGAAACTCTATTGTTTCGCTATTATACAAAAATTGGAACTGATGGTGCAGATTTTTTTATACTTCTTTTACTTTAGGTACTTATTGCAGTACCTTAACAAAATAGATAGTTTGATTTTTATGTACTGTGCACTTTTTAAAATTTCTTATGTATACATATACAAGGTAGGAAAGTACCGATGGTCTATCTGAAGTTACGTGAGAGCGATAAAGTAAGCCATAGAAATCCATGCGATAGAGTAGGATGGCTATAATGAAGGCCTCTCATAGTCACCACCCGTTTCGCCCCTGCACATATAAGATCCACTTCTTATTTGTGGAAGGGTGAAATGGGCGTTGACTATTAGACGCCTTCATTATAGCCATCCTTGTCTATCACATGGATTTCTATGGCTTACTTTATCGCTCTCACGTAACTCTATCGCATGGATTTCTATGGCTTACTTTATCGCTCTCACGTAACTTCTGATAGACCATCGGTACTTTCCTACACTGTATGTATTATACAGGGTGAGTCATTAATAATGGTACACAGCTTACTGGCAGATTGCCAAACATACCTTTATCAATTGTTGCTCCTTTTCGTTTTACAGGGTGTTAAAGTTAAAAATATATTTTTGATTTTTTGCTATATTTCAAGTATGTATGGACCGATTATTTTTAAAATTTGTAGTTTTACATTTATTGAGATGGCAAATACGAATATGCAAATAGTATTGGTATATCATCTATGGGGCGCTAGTTATCCTATCAATATAAAAGTATGTGCAAGTTTTTATATTTTACAATTTTGAATATTTTAACTAGATATATTATTGAACTACGTTCAACTGTAAATAAAAAAGGTATACTTCTTACAAATCGATAAACACAACCGTTCTCGAGATACCGACGTTTTAAGTTTTTGAGATTCTTCGAGAATTAATTTAGAAAATTAGCAGGTCTTAAGATAACCAAGCCTGAATTAGGAATTAAGACAATTATTACAGCAACTGAAATTTTTTTTATACAAAATATCTTAAGAAATTATTAATCACAAAAGATTCTCGAAGCAACCACCAGCGACTTCAATGCACTTATTTAAATTTTGTCTGATGTTAAAAAATAAAATTCTATGTTGTTCGACAATATGAACTGATTCTAGAATATTTGTCCACAGTTTTTCTTGACTATTAATAATGTATTTGTAAACTAGAGAATTAGATAGCTCCAAAAGAAAAATCCAGCGGTCTTAAATCAGGCCTACGTGCTGGCTAAAGTACATCGCTACTGCGTCCAATCCAACGGTGCAGGAAATTTCTATTAAGATATCCTCTTGCTTCTCGGGTATAAGTGCTGTTAATTTATCATGTTAATACCTACTACTTTGGAAAAAAAAAATTTTTAAATTTAATTCCCGTCGAATCTCAAAAACTTAAAATGTCTGTATCTCGAAAACGGTAGAGTTATCGATTTGTAACAAGTATACCTTTTTATTTACAAGTTAGACATATTTTTACATTGATAGGGGAGTATAACTAGCGCCCCCTAGACGTGACTCCAACGCTGTTGGCATATTCGTATTTGCCACTTCAAAAAACGTAAATCTATAAATATTCAAAACAATCGGTTCATACATACTTAAAATATTGTCACCGAACCAGAGATTTTGTATTAAAATTAATATAAAATAAGCACAAATCACTCTGTGAAGGGGACCCTACAAAATCATCGCAGACAGTGAAAAACGGCGACATCGCTGTCATCAGTCGTCAATTAAGTTAAGATAGTGACAGACTACTGACTCTTCAGGCCACGGTAAAACCATAACTCAGACTATTATTTCAGTATCAAACCGTCTTCGAAAGTTTTGTAATTTTTTTGTACAAAAAACAGCAATACGAAGTTCTACGCCTTCCCAGGAGTCTCACTAGCCGCGGCTTCGTAAAAATCGCGCAACAAGAATCCAGTAGGAAACGGAGGCGTAGACAATATATTAAAATCGAAAATATTTTTTCAACTTAAACACCCTGTAGAACGAAAAGGAACAACAATTGATTAAGGCCTGTTTGTCTCAATCGCTATATTTTGACATTAACAATCTGCCATTAAGCTGTGTACGATTATTATTAATGACTGACCCTGTATATTTACATGATTTATTTAATTTTGCACAGAAATATTAATTATTATCTTGCACAGAAATATTATTAATATATCTTTCACAGAAATATTAATATATCTTTTGGGAATATCTTTTGGAAATTTCAGTCTATATGTCGAAGACTCCACCTCTTCCAGTGCATCCTTTGACATTCAAAATTCTTTTCGGTTGTTATCAGTTGAGCGAAATAAAAAAAAACGTATTGTCATTCAAATCAAAACAAGAACGTGGTTCAGGATTTTTCTTATAAAGCAATAATACTTTCGAAATATATTTGACACATACGGAAAAATAAATTTACCACTCCGACTCTGCATATATTTATAATTAGCTATAATCGATGATAACGGTTTTATGATGTCTGCAACATAGTGCACTCATTTCCTGAGTTCAATTTCAAGTGACTACGAAAATGTCCGTGATTTTGGATGTGCCGAATCCTCACAAGAGCGGTTCAATTTTCCGACTTCCGCCCTTTCGGTTTTTCGGTGCAGGACCCACAAATTGTTCACCAAGTGTACTATACACTCAAACATTTCAACCAATGACTGCCTTCAGCAGAAATTACTTTGAGGTAAGTTGTAAAAGAAGAAACTGAAATTAAATTATTATTGGCCCTAAAGCTGCACCTTGTAGTAGTAAGTTTCCTCCACTTTCTTCTGCTTTCACTGTCAGAATATAACGTAACATTCCAGCTGAACGAGGATATTAAAAAGATGGTAAAGTACGTGTTTCAAACAAACAACCCAATGACCTTCCTAGGCCAATTTTCTGGAAATGGAGGCAACGAAGCCATGATAACGAACCTCGCCGATCCTGGGGATACCGTTATTGTGGCTAGTTTAGGAATTTGGGGAACCAAAGTTGCCGATATGGGACGACGATACGGTAAGATTTCCGTCTCCAGGCAAAGTTAGTGCTCCCACTGGCTTTTTCACTTAATTCCTACCATGCCATCAAATCCGAAAATTATATTATTTTTCATTAGTTTTTATTGGCTCGTATATATCCCTCCTCTAATTAATTTTCTACAGAAGCCCATCGAAATGAACGAATACACATTTCAACCATTTTTATGTCTATATAGATCTCAACGTTATTGAACTGACTCTACCAGCTGGTGAGGTGTACACCTTTGAAGAACTTGAAGAACAAATTGTTAAACACAAAGCAGTCGCTTTATTTGTGACACAAGGAGAATCGTCCGGAGGGGTTTTGCAACCTTTAGAAGGGCTTGCAGATATTTGCCATAAGTAAGTCAAATATTTGCCAATTATTAAATGTTATATAAATGAGAAAATACTTCGAATATTTTGTAGTTATCAATAACGCCAAATCATCTTAATCTATACTAGAAATGATGTATATTATCCATTAAATATTTCATAACAGACTAATTAATACTATATCAATAAGAAAAACACTGAATTTTGTGTAAAAATGCAAAATATTTATCTTTAAATTATGAAATAGCATCATAATTTTTTATTACCACAATGCATAAACCACAATTTACATTTATTGATCATATTTAATATAGATGCTCTCGTTTAATGTTATGTAAAGTACTTTGCTTCATATTAAAATTTTCCGTTCGAACTTCGAACAAAAAGTTCTTTTGACGTGGGGAAAATAATGAATTTTGGTTTGGACATAGTATTAACGAAACTGTTTTTGATGCTCTACAAGGAACTGATGTAAACTATACCATTGCCATCTTCTGTTTTTCCTTTTTTTTCTTTCCAAAACGGAAATATATTTTTAAACTGCTCCCTATCTATCTAGAAACTTTTTTTTTATGGTGTACAATGTCCACAACTTTCTTAGTTTTTCAGTAAAAAATCATTTTTATATGCGAAGCATTTTTTGAATAGTGAAGTTTGTGTCGATACTTATTGCTATTACCAAAGTGTTGTATGTTAATTAAGTTCCTTTTTTAGATAATCCGATTGCAAACAGTAATTATTACTGCAGGTACTTTGGATAGCTAGTGTTCCTGAGAAAAGTTCGCCACTGATTTTCTTTATTTCTTATTTTCAACTGAAGGAACAAGGGCCTGTTTTTTTAAAATACTTTTCGACTTTTCACTTTTCAAACTATTTACTGTTTTATGATTTTTATANTGATTTTCTTTATTTCTTATTTTCAACTGAAGGAACAAGGGCCTGTTTTTTTTTTAAATACATTTCGACTTTTCACTTTTCGAACTATTTACTGTTTTATGATTTTTATAGTTTGAAAAGTGAAAGTACGAAGTGAAATGCGACGAGTGCAAAGTTTTTCTGTTTTCTTAAGTAGTCTCCACTGTCACCTTTTCAGTTTCAATTTCAGTATCGAAATGTGAAAAGTGAATAGTAATATTGTTTCTTAATTGAATCTATAATACTTTTTAAATCGTATTTTTCAAAATGGAATTTGAAATAGTAAAAGTGATATTTTAAGGAATTTTCTAATCAGCTTAAGTCATAAACTTCAAATGCATGTTATGTTGGTTGTCTGGAAATAAAATTGCTTCTTACCTAAATCAGCACTAACTGACTGGTCTTATTTCTTAAAAAAAATCATTTAAATTGATTTGTTGCAAATAGACAATATTTTTCACAAAATATTGTGCAGAGTTGAAAAGTAAACAAGATAATGACGTAAGGTACTATTTAAAAAAAAATAGAAACTCAAGAAATTGGAAAATTTTTCCAACTTTTGACTTTGCACTTTTCTACTTTGAAGTTTTCAAAATTAATGTTCAAAAAGCAGTTTATGTGTGCATTGAGTGTGCAGAGTGAAAATTGATAAGTTAATGCTTAATAAAACATATCATTAATGTAAAATACATTTTTTATAAAACAGAATTACTCGTCACTTTTCAAATAAAAATTCACTTGAGAACGGCTGGACCGATCTGCCTATTTTTTTTAATTGTTTGTGATAGTCCGAATAAAGATTTTAGGGAAAGAAAAATTGGAAAAGTAACCCGGACAATCGGAAAATTCGGAAAAAACCGAAAGTGCTTTTTTCTATGGGATATTTGTACGAACTCAAGACCATAACTTACTATTCGAACGATGGATATGCGTAATTCTTTTTTTGTTTTGTTCATTATGGTCCTGAAAAAGTTTTTAGGAAAAAAAATTCAGCACAATTACAGACGAAAGTTGGAAAATTCGGAAAAAATGCAAAAATCATAATTTTTAGGATAGGAATCACATATTTGGTTTATTCCTTTTTGTTTCGTTCGTTATGCTTCCGGGTTGGAAAAAATCTGGAAGGTCTGGAGAAAAATCTGGAAGAACGTATTCCAGCCTAACACAAAATTTTCCATTGGCATACTTCTGAATATACTCCTCAAATTGAATATACGTAGCCACAGTCACTAACACATATACTATGATCACTCAGAAATACGTTTTTTTCTCATTTTTACTTTGTTTACACATTTCCAATAGCTTTTCACAAATTCACAAAACGATCACAAACAAATTTGTTGAAATTTAGACAGGTCAACTTCTATCGGGTCAGTTAGTGTAGCATAAAAAGTAACGAGTGAAAAGTTGAAAATAACTTTAAAAAAACAGGGACCTGGTATAATTTTCCAGCGTTATAGGTACCACGCCGCAGGTTATACAACAACAGTCCGTGTGGACTTTTGTATCATTTAAAAACATTAACAATTGGTTTTCTTAGGAATTTATTGGAAAACGGACCTGTGGAATATATTTTGCTCAACTATGTACATTTAAACAAACTTATTTTTTTGTTTCTTTATATATTTTGAAAAAATGTGAAAAAACTATGTCTTAAACTATAAGCTGATTAATAAATGCTAGTAGTAATCTGATTTGTCGAAAGAAAATTTAAAAATAATTGTAAATAAAATAAAATACTAATTTTGACCAAATTTTCTGAATGATTTTATTTTTGTTTTTAGATTTAATGTATTTTTCAGCATTAAACGTTTAAATTATATATTTTATGAAACATAGCTTATTTTTGTAATAATCAACTGCTAATTGTTATTATTGATTGACATTGATTTACACATGAAAGTAATAGTAATGACTAGAGACGTCAATCATAATAACCCAAAACAAATTATTTAAATATTTTTTGTATTTCCCATTTCTTACTCAAAAACTGTATTAAATACCTAAATTTGTAAGACATAAGAAGATTTCTAAATGGAACAGTTTATAATTTTTTTTTCGATAATTAAAACATTTCTAAAATTGAAACGTACATTCTAATGGTATAGTTTATATAAAATCCTATACCTTTTGCTATTGTGGCATTTCATTAGCATATTGTCTGTGTTAAAATATATTTCTAACTGCAGGTGTTTTTGGAAAAAGTTTGTTAAACATGGTAATCACCTCATAAAATTATTTTGTTATAACTCTGTCACACCATAGCTCTATTTGACTTTACCATATTGAAATAACAACAACGTTTAAAGGTACAACTGCCTTCTATCTGTCGACGCAGTCGTTACCGTAGGAGTAGTTCCATTGTTGGTGGACAGGTGGAAGTTAGACGCTGTCAATGGAGGCACCCAGAAAGGTCTTGGAGCACCCCCTGGAATGGTGTTGCTATCGTTTAGTCCAAGGGCACAGTAAGTAATAAAATTACCTAGGGGAAAATGCATTGGCTGAAAAGTGCACCCCTATATTCTTTTTTTGAAATAAATTCTGTAATTCCTCCTTAAATCCTATTCCAAGTCTCAGTACATCCTAGTAACTCCGAGCCAAGAAACAATTTATCCAATATCATAAAATTTTATGAATTATTGTTTTATAACACACATTTAAAAAGCAGAAAATTGTTTCTTGGGTAATAAATCCTAGCTATGAATTCTATGAGTTAATCCTTAAATGCTTATAGATTTATACAGTGTGTTCCACAATTACACAGCCAAACTTTAGCCGTTTTTAGACTTTATTATTATTATTTATCATATTTTTTTTATTTTTGAAAATAGGTGAAATTTAACAAGCTAATGGGAGGGAGACTCGGTTTTGGTTATTTATATTTTCATGAACTCTATTCTATTTTACTCGAAAACGGTATATACCACAGAAGTCCAAGAGAAGTCTTTTGCAAAAAAAATTGTACGCTTCTCGATAAAATTTGAAGAAAACTGCTTACAAAGAATTAACATATTTACGCTTATTACCTTCATACACCAGAATCAGCATTAATGATTAACGTTTCGAAAAATCAACCTTTTTTTCGTGATCAAAATTTGCATTGTCATTTTTTTATTAGACTTGTTAGTTTAAATTTGGTTGTGATTGTCTGCATCCTAGAGATGTCATACGATGTAATATATGCTAGTAAAGTATCTTTGGCGTACAGTCTTTACGACATCTTGTGCTTATTTTTAAAATCTTGAGTAGGTCGAAGCCTTAATGTCATATGCTATAAATGGATTTTAATAAGGATTCACTTATAAATGATTAATTAGGATATACAGTGTTGAAATCAGTTCACTTCGAGGGGCCTCCTCCTATCCTGGCTGAGACCCGCCAGCTGAGACCCGCCGCCGCCGGCTAAAGCCTGTTATCCTGGCGATCACCCTTCTCTGTAGCATCTAAACGGGCCCCTGTCAACTGTGGTCGAGATTACAGAAGCAATATGTAAGTGGTGCCATCTTCAAGGCGCCATTCAAATTACTCGAAATGAATATACATTTAAACTCACTCAGTAATGAGGACATTCACTCTGATTGAGGTACAAGTGCACCAAATACGAGTTTACGTGAAGAATTTATTTCAGTATCTACCTATATTTGAGTGAAAGTAAAGTTTTACTTTAAATATAATCACAAATTAGTAAAATGATCAAAATGCCCAATATTGAGTGAAAATGTTCTCAATAATTTCACTCAATGGATTTGTTGCTTTCACTCACACCGAATTTTTTATTGTCTATAGCGGGTGAAAATCCAGATTTACAATTTTACCGTTTTTTTGGGCATTCTTATGAACTAGAGGAAAAGAAAACAAAACACTTATTTTATTTTATATTCTGAGTTAACCTGAAATTGAAATAATTTATTTTGAATAAAAAAAACTAGAAAGTTAAACTTTTTTTAGCTTATCTAATATTTTTTAAATGTTTTTTAACATGTAACATTTTGTATATAATTAATAAAGATGATTTGAGATGTCAAAAAAACCTTAATTACCTTTGACGACGCACTGCTACAATCCATTTTCTTTTTCTCTCTAATTCATAAGAATGTCCAAGAAAACGGTGAAATTGTAATTCTGGATTTTCACCTTCTATACAGGGAGTAACTTTGAGTGAGGGTCATATTTACACAGAGACCACTTTTAACCTTTAGAAACACAGCGATAGTTTATTTGTTTAAATTCCGTTGTGAAAACTTAATTTTCTTTTATTTTTTTTTTAATAATTTCCCTACCACGCCTCTGGACAAACTAGTGTGATCTCAAGCAACGGCGCGTGTTAGTCACAGCGCATGCACAATTGAGAACTGGGCTATGCATTGTTCTTAAATCTTATAATTTAAAGGAAAAGTTATTAAAAAGCAAATTCCCCTTTGTAATTTGAAATTACATATTTTTTTGCATGAACCTGTGGAAATTTAAAATGCAGTGGCATTTTTATGCGATTTTTTTATAAATAAATAAAAACAAATTTAAAGATACTTTACTAGCGTATACGTAGGGCGCAGCCAAGTATGTATAAGGGCTAGCAGCTAACAGGTCAACAGGTGATAATATAATGGCAGAACATGGCTTCTGTGAGTTTTCTTGCACTACGATTTGCACATTAACTAATTATGATGTACCTATACTTTCTAAGAATGAATTTAAATAATTATGCTAAATAAGCGCATTTAACATTTGTGTTTTTGTAACAATCTAATTCAGAAAAATACTTACATAAATACTTCTTTTCAGTGAACGCATGTTAAAAAAGAAACATCGCACCCCTTATATATTTGACATGTTAATACATGCCGAAGTGTGGAAATGCTTTGAAACTTCATTACCAAGGTAAGTATTGATATCTTGGAATGGGAATATTTGGCTCAGCCATGGCAATGCTATGACGTCACCGCATGGGATGGTCAGCCGGCTTGGAGCTACTTCCAGATGAGTTTCTGCATCTACGGAATGTTTTAGCTTTTGTGCACATTAAATTTAAAAAATGGAAGCAAATTTCATAAAAGCAGATTCTTCTAATTTGCCAGAAGTAGGTTTGTTAATGGTTATGGATTTTTTTTATAAAAACCACTACTTTATTAATGCAAATATTACATTTCAATAACGTGTAAAGCTTCTTTAAAGTACGTTTGTAGCACAAGTTTTGATGATTTTGTACAATAAGAATATTATAATAGGAATAAGGATTTTGCATTTAATTGGACGAAACCGTTTCTGTCACCGGTTTTAAAGATTTACCTAATCATATACAAGATTCTTATTACATACTATTTTTATCCCATGGAAACTACATAAAAACTACTTATCTTACAAATATTTTAATAACATAATAATTATTATGTATTTTTATATAAATACTTAGTATCTACAGGGTCGGAAAGTCCCCATAGTTCATCGACCGTTACGTGAGAGCGATAAAGAAAGCCATAGAAATCCGTGCGATAGAGAAAGATGACCATAATGAAGGCGTCTAATAGTCACCGCCCATTTCGCCCTTCCAGAAATAAGAAGTGGATCTTATTTCTGGAAGGGCGAAATGGGCGTTGACTATTACACACTTTCATTATAGCCACCTTTCTCTATCGCACGGATTTCTATGACTTTCTTTATCGCTCTCACGTAACGGCCGATGAACAATGGGACTTTCCGACCCTGCATAGGTATTTGTATAATACATAATCACAAAAAAATCAACAATGGAAAACACAAATGTATAGTGTTCCTAGAGGATACAAACGTATTTATTACATACCTAAATTACGCAAGGTAGTTTTGTTGCTTTCCAAATAAGTCATTTTCAATTAAAAGGTATTAAAAAAAACAAATCAAAGTAGAGACTAATAGACTAATAGATTTTAGATCTGCACGACAGAATTACGGGGACATTATTATTTTCTTAGGCGTCTTCAGACTAATGCTTTCACACTGGAAAACAATACAATATTTGTAATTGCTTTCTGTTCTATGTCTTCCATATTGCTAAAAAAAATTGGTATCTTAACGTACTCAATCGAAACTTAACAGGCAACTAAAACCCGACTACCCGACTGACTGACAATACACGCAAGTATGCGGCATCGGTTTCCCATGCGGTGACGTCACACCCACCAGTTCAGCGGATAAAATTGCAATATCTTTCCGTTAAGCAAATAAAAAAATTACTGAATGAGCCGCATTAAAATACTGGAGATCCTCTTTTACACAATTGATACAGCAGTCAATTATGGGCAATTATTTTTTTTACACACCCAACAAAATTCTATCTCATTTTATTTTTCCTTATTCTTATTTTTTTGTTTAAAACATGAATTTTATGATTTCGTTTACCTTGAATATAAATCCTCGTATTCTTTTTCAGTTACATTTACACATATAACACTTCGTTTCTTGCGACTATCAGACAGGCTTTAGTGGAAGTCTGCGAGGAGGGTCTTGAAAATGTTTGGCGACGCCATCAAGAATGTTCCGATTTGTTCACAAAAAAAATTGAAAAACTGGGAATGCGACATTTCATAGAAAAACCAGAAAATCGGTTTTGCGGAGTCAACTGCGTTACCGTTCCCAAGGAAGTAGACTGGCAAGAGCTCTGCGATTACCTTTTGACCAAGTAAGTCTCTTTGTTCCATAACCAAATCAATTTTAAATTTTTATTCTTGCTATCAAAAGAAATAGAGAAGTTTATCGGGGCCTTTACATTTATATTATTTTTTCTTTTACATTTTTCAGACATGAAATAGAATTGGGTATGGGCATAGGACCTACATTAGAGAAAGCTCTTAGAATAGGTTTCCTGGCACAAAACGCAAAACCTGATCTAGTGGAATTTGTTGTCAGTGCCTTGGAAGATGGAATTAATTACTGCAGATCGAGAAAGGGCGCGTTTAATAGCAGTAATAGTCGATACGAATTTTATTTAACGAAGAATAAATATGAAAAGTAAAGTAAAATATGTCAGTAGTAATTAATGAAAATAAATAAATAACAATAAATTTACGAATATTCATGATTCAGACTCTTAATTGTTTTTATTTATTTATAACCTTTATTTACATTAGTCCACAGAGTAGTTGCTTCCCGCAGTTACATCAGTTGGGAATCTTGTCTGCGAGGTTAGATATTTTTTGGATATCTAGATTTCTGGTCTTATTTAATGAAATATTTATACTTATTCAAAGTTGGTGGAGCCGGGAGCTGAGCGAGCGGAAGAAGGCCAGGATATCGTCCAACAAGGCAAAAACGATTAGGCAGAACTTTTCAAAAAATTGATCAGGAGAAAACAAAGGGATGCATTGAGAGCCTACTGCGAGGAGATTGAGGACTACTTGCTGGCTGCCAGGCTATGTAAGATCCCTGCAAATGAGAAAGATCATGATTTGGATGTATCAATTAGAGATACAAAAGCGATATATAAGGGATAGTGTGCTAATGGATAGACAGCCACATCCTAAACCAACACACATACACTCCTGGGCGATCTGTCGATACTGCCCTTCACCAGGTGGTATAATATAATCGAGAAATCCATAGTATAATATCGACCCCACTACACTGATTAGTGGAAAATTCGAAGAGATCCTTTGCCAAAGAATGAAACAGCCTTAAAAACTATTGAAAATGGTGTGAGGACCATGCTCCGTCTGTCAACACCAAGAAGATGGAAATCGTTCTTTTCACAAGGAAGAGAAAACTGGGGCCAATAGAGGCACCAACTCTCCTCAATACTGCGTTAAGCTTTGCATCGGGCGTGAAATACCTAGGAGTCACTCTCGATGCAAAGTTAACATGGAATCTTCATTTTGAAAGGAGACTAAAAAGGGCGTCATATCCTATGAGCAGCGCCGCAGGACCGTTAGTAAAATCTGGGGAATGGATGGCACTGTCATTGTCAAACCAATCTATGGAGCTGTCGTCTGGTGGCCGAAAGTCTTGCAGACCACAGCTAAACAAAAGCTCAGCCAGGTACAAAGCATTGCCTGTCTGAGCATAACTGTAGCTATGCGAACAACACTCACCATAGCAATGGAGGTAATGCTGTGTCGGTCGCCTCTAGATAACTATCTAAGGGAAGTGGCCTTGACAACCATGCTTCGCCTCAAGAACGTTGGTTTCAAACCGGATGTAGGATGTGAGTTAGGAGTCACCTATGGAATGCGATCGTCCAGGAAGATGCCCCTTCTGTAGGTAGACACTGACAGTATTTCTCCCCAGTTTGCGTTTGTCAGGCCCTATCCGCGATAATTTTTAAGATGCAAGCGCACCAAGCGGCGAAAGCAGTAAGCTCCGAAACAAGGTAATTTTGACATTGCCGTTCGCGTTTACACATTCATTTGAACAACATTTGTCTTATTTNTTTCTGTTCTATGTCTTCCATATTGCTAAAAAAAATTGGTATCTTAACGTACTCAATCGAAACTTAACAGGCAACTAAAACCCGACTACCCGACTGACTGACAATACACGCAAGTATGCGGCATCGGTTTCCCATGCGGTGACGTCACACCCACCAGTTCAGCGGATAAAATTGCAATATCTTTCCGTTAAGCAAATAAAAAAATTACTGAATGAGCCAAATTAAGATACTGGAGATCCTCTTTTACACAATTGATACAGCAGTCAATTATGGGCAATTATTTTTTTTACACACCCAACAAAATTCTATCTCATTTTATTTTTCCTTATTCTTATTTTTTTGTTTAAAACATGAATTTTATGATTTCGTTTACCTTGAATATAAATCCTCGTATTCTTTTTCAGTTACATTTACACATATAACACTTCGTTTCTTGCGACTATCAGACAGGCTTTAGTGGAAGTCTGCGAGGAGGGTCTTGAAAATGTTTGGCGACGCCATCAAGAATGTTCCGATTTGTTCACAAAAAAAATTGAAAAACTGGGAATGCGACATTTCATAGAAAAACCAGAAAATCGGTTTTGCGGAGTCAACTGCGTTACCGTTCCCAAGGAAGTAGACTGGCAAGAGCTCTGCGATTACCTTTTGACCAAGTAAGTCTCTTTGTTCCATAACCAAATCAATTTTAAATTTTTATTCTTGCTATCAAAAGAAATAGAGAAGTTTATCGGGGCCTTTACATTTATATTATTTTTTCTTTTACATTTTTCAGACATGAAATAGAATTGGGTATGGGCATAGGACCTACATTAGAGAAAGCTCTTAGAATAGGTTTCCTGGCACAAAACGCAAAACCTGATCTAGTGGAATTTGTTGTCAGTGCCTTGGAAGATGGAATTAATTACTGCAGATCGAGAAAGGGCGCGTTTAATAGCAGTAATAGTCGATACGAATTTTATTTAACGAAGAATAAATATGAAAAGTAAAGTAAAATATGTCAGTAGTAATTAATGAAAATAAATAAATAACAATAAATTTACGAATATTCATGATTCAGACTCTTAATTGTTTTTATTTATTTATAACCTTTATTTACATTAGTCCACAGAGTAGTTGCTTCCCGCAGTTACATCAGTTGGGAATCTTGTCTGCGAGGTTAGATATTTTTTGGATATCTAGATTTCTGGTCTTATTTAATGAAATATTTATACTTATTCAAAGTTGGTGGAGCCGGGAGCTGAGCGAGCTGAAGAAGGCCAGGATATCGTCCAACAAGGCAAAAACGATTGGGCAGAACTTTTCAAAAAATTGATCAGGAGAAAACAAAGGGATGCATTGAGAGCCTACTGCGAGGAGATTGAGGACTACTTGCTGGCTGCCAGGCTATGTAAGATCCCTGCAAATGAGAAAGATCATGATTTGGATGTATCAATTAGAGATACAAAAGCGATATATAAGGGATAGTGTGCTAATGGATAGACAGCCACATCCTAAACCAACACACATACACTCCTGGGCGATCTGTCGATACTGCCCTTCACCAGGTGGTATAATATAATCGAGAAATCCATAGTATAATATCGACCCCACTACACTGATTAGTGGAAAATTCGAAGAGATCCTTTGCCAAAGAATGAAACAGCCTTAAAAACTATTGAAAATGGTGTGAGGACCATGCTCCGTCTGTCAACACCAAGAAGATGGAAATCGTTCTTTTCACAAGGAAGAGAAAACTGGGGCCAATAGAGGCACCAACTCTCCTCAATACTGCGTTAAGCTTTGCATCGGGCGTGAAATACCTAGGAGTCACTCTCGATGCAAAGTTAACATGGAATCTTCATTTTGAAAGGAGACTAAAAAGGGCGTCATATCCTATGAGCAGCGCCGCAGGACCGTTAGTAAAATCTGGGGAATGGATGGCACTGTCATTGTCAAACCAATCTATGGAGCTGTCGTCTGGTGGCCGAAAGTCTTGCAGACCACAGCTAAACAAAAGCTCAGCCAGGTACAAAGCATTGCCTGTCTGAGCATAACTGTAGCTATGCGAACAACACTCACCATAGCAATGGAGGTAATGCTGTGTCGGTCGCCTCTAGATAACTATCTAAGGGAAGTGGCCTTGACAACCATGCTTCGCCTCAAGAACGTTGGTTTCAAACCGGATGTAGGATGTGAGTTAGGAGTCACCTATGGAATGCGATCGTCCAGGAAGATGCCCCTTCTGTAGGTAGACACTGACAGTATTTCTCCCCAGTTTGCGTTTGTCAGGCCCTATACAGTACTCATTAGGAGACAGGAGAAGACCACCGGCCGGCGAGGATGTAATTAACGTATTCACAGACGTATCAAAAAGGAAGGTTGTGCTTTCAATTTGCCAAGGAGTTCCTAGAATACCCTAGCAAGGATACAGCCAAAAAATACCTGACACAGTTGGCTAATGAAACACCTTCACCTCATGAGGCAGTGTAAAACACCTTTTCGTAGGGGTTGTAAACAGGAAGACGAAACACACATGTGCTATGTGAATACGCTGCCGTCTCGTCAACAAGATAACCCGTGTTGGGAGAACGTTGGCCTTCTATGACCTATATTAGAGAGGTCCCCCTGAACAACTTCATCACCTTTTTCTCTTTAATAGGCTGGTTAACGGCTCAGATGGACTGATCTCCTAATGGGAAAAGTACAAGGGGCCCAATGGGGTCTAAGTGCTGCAACTTCTAACCTACCCTCCCCACAATTCCAGATTCCAGACATCGTTTCCTGCGCAGCGCCAGTCCAGCGCCAGCAGTAGTGATAGTGAAAGAATACAATAATGTCGCCGTAATGGTCCATTCGTAGCGTTGTTTTTAGTTTTATGATGGCCTTGTGTGCCATTTTTATTTCCAATGACAGTAATTGTGTAAGTGCGTTTGTTGGTTCTGTTTAGTATCGTTCTAAATAAAATAATAAATATATAATTTAAGTGCTCCCTTTAGGTAATAAAATTTTAAAGTTAATTTTGTTTTTCATTTGTATTTGTTATTTTTAAAATCGATTTGTGTTCTTGACTTAATCCACACATTTGAATTAGTATCTCATGAATTTGATACGAAATTACTTAATTACAAGTCAGATAACCAATCACGCAGTTTTAAAGTTAATAATTTTTGAGAATTCATAAGAAAAACAACTTTATGGTTGAATAACATTTTGATACTTCTATTATTTAAAGTAAACCAATAAAATATGTCTTTATAAATAAATAAGCATCAATGCTCAATTTAAAATATGTACCTTACTTAATTCTTTATAAAAATATAAATTTTTATTTCCATAATAGGTAGTCAGACATCCTCAGACTGTGCTGAGGATAGCATCTTGTCCAATCTGAAACATACCGCGGGATATCTGGAGGTATGCTGATTTGTAACATAAGATATCCCTGGTAGAGATGTTTTAAAATCTTATGAGCTTTGACCTTCATATGCGCAGAAACATAATTCCGACCGTCGCCTAAATTATTCTACGTCCTAAAAACATTACACCTATTATTCACAGTCTCTCTCGAGCTCTAGCGTAAACAAGCCTTTGATCCGATTACAAATATCATAATAAAATGCCCTATTCTTTATTATTTTAATTTAAACAATAAAAATATATATAACGAACGTTCGCCAGTTGACTTTATTGATGCCCGAGCGCCTTAGTTCATNGTGAAAGAATACAATAATGTCGCCGTAATGGTCCATTCGTAGCGTTGTTTTTAGTTTTATGATGGCCTTGTGTGCCATTTTTATTTCCAATGACAGTAATTGTGTAAGTGCGTTTGTTGGTTCTGTTTAGTATCGTTCTAAATAAAATAATAAATATATAATTTAAGTGCTCCCTTTAGGTAATAAAATTTTAAAGTTAATTTTGTTTTTCATTTGTATTTGTTATTTTTAAAATCGATTTGTGTTCTTGAATTAATCCACACATTTGAATTAGTATCTCATGAATTTGATACGAAATTACTTAATTACAAGTTAGATAACCAATCACGCAGTTTTAAAGTTAATAATTTTTGAGAATTCATAAGAAAAACAACTTTATGGTTGACTAACATTTTGATACTTCTATTATTTAAAGTAAACCAATAAAATATGTCTTTATAAATAAATAAGCATCAATGCTCAATTTAAAATATGTACCTTACTTAATTCTTTATAAAAATATAAATTTTTATTTCCATAATAGGTAGTCAGACATCCTCAGACTGTGCTGAGGATAGCATCTTGTCCAATCTGAAACATACCGCGGGATATCTGGAGGTATGCTGATTTGTAACATAAGATATCCCTGGTAGAGATGTTTTAAAATCTTATGAGCTTTGACCTTCATATGCGCAGAAACATAATTCCGACCGTCGCCTAAATTATTCTACGTCCTAAAAACATTACACCTATTATTCACAGTCTCTCTCGAGCTCTAGCGTAAACAAGCCTTTGATCCGATTACAAATATCATAATAAAATGCCCTATTCTTTATTATTTTCATTTAAACAATAAAAATATATTTAACGACCGTTCGCCAGTTGACTTTATTGATGCCCGAGCGCCTTAGTTCATTTCTGGTTGTAATGAGGCACGTGGTCTAATTCTGAGTCAATGTTTTCACAACGTGCTTATTGGAAAAAATATGCGGATACGCCACGCCTTTCGCGCATTTCGCGGCTCATGAGATATTAAAAGACCTCTACGTCCTTTGGACATTGTCAGAACCGTACATTGATAAAAATCCCAAAATGCCCCTGGATACAAGAACTAGGGCAAAATTTTCATTCCGAAAAATTTTTCATATAATTGAAAAGCGCAGTAAGACTTTTCCCAGAAAATATATGAAGAGTCTTTTCCTCATACTTAGTTATTTTAGAAATCAATTTAATTGAAGAAAATCTGTATCTGTATTTGTCTTACATAAGTACATATCGACAACTTGCCAACAATTTCAGGGATGTAAATTGCCGTCACAGTTGGCAGCGCCTTGTCAGCGTGTTCAAGGAATGGCTGAAGACCTAATCATTCTAAGCCCACATAAATTGTGTCTGTCAATGACGTCCTTTTCAAATATCAATGTTAGGCGCTCTCTCATTTATCCAAAAAGTAAATTAGAAGAGGTAATATGATGATACCTAATTCAAAATATATTTAATTTCAAATTCAGCCAAGTAATAATTGTATTTATTCTGTATATGGAGAAATGGAGAAATACTTATTAAATTATCTATTCGATTTCTTTGGTAATTAGTTTTTAATATGCCCCTTTGTTCTTCCCTTAACATTGTCACAGTAAACATCTTTTAGTAGCATATACATTTTTTTTATTTTCTATAACTATTTTATGTCAATAAAGTACATTTGTCTCATCTCATTTTGTGCAAACCGAAAATCTGTTTTTAACGATTACAATTAGATGATAAAATTTTTCTGTTGTACCTACAAACAAGTCAGTTGATGTTATCTTTTTGACATCGTAATGGTCAGTAATTTATAAAATCAGTTGCACTTTTATTTCATGTAAATTGATATAATTAATACTTATTGTGTCAAGCGTGTTTTACCACCAGATGTCGAAAGACTCTTAATATTTATAGGAAGTGTGTTGAAATTGATGAACTTTACTGGTAAATATAAGTTTTTTGAACAGGCAGTTGGTAAGACTTTCCAAATAATGTGTCAAAAAATTACACCTTTAATTCAAAGGAAACGTTGACGTAAACATTTAAAAAATAGAACTTAGCCTGTCCCATCATGTTTTAACACACCAGTTGTTACCAAATTTATCTATTACCAAGTTTATCGCAGCCAAATACATGCCATGTAAGTAGGGTTACCAGATCTATTTCATGACAGACCCGGAGAAATTGATGCAATTGCAATCAGACAAATCGATATCTAAAGAAAAAGGACACAATCAGGAAATATATACTTTGTCGGGGAAATGAAAGGGCTTTGTATAATTGATGTTTAAAAAAAACAGAAAATGTGGAAAAAATCACGATTTTCCCGCAACAAACAAAACCCGGAGAAATGACATGTTAATCCGGAGCCCGAAGATGTACCATCAAAACCCGAAAATTCCGGGTCAAACTCGGAGATCTGGCAAGCCTATGCTTAATGTCATTTCATTCATTATTTGAAACACATATCGATGTACTCTTTAATTTCATCCACTGCCTAAAAATTTTGGATTATTGCAGTTTTCAATATTAGCATTATTTTGTATCAGAAAAAATTAATTAAACCAAAAATAATTTTAATAATTTCTGAATACTTACTTTTCATTGGAAAGTAAAAAATTCTTATTGTACTAAAAATAACTGACTGCATAGCAATAATCGTTTTCCAAAATCGTATTAATACAGGGTGGTAATAAAAAATATATAGAGCAAATTTTTGGAATTGATTATTTTAATTAAAAAAAAAATCAAGACTCACGATTTTTCTTAAAACGGTTCCCAAGGGTTATGAACCTTCAAAGAGTGGATGTGAAATCATATTGAAAATAAAAACTTTAAACCTGGTTATATGTAAAATTTTGTTAAAAAGTAATATGTGGTGCTGGACTTATAAGGGACATGAAGGATTTCCTCTTATTTTTCCATATAATGTTAAAAGGGTAATGATCAGAAGTCCAAAATAAAATTTTAGATATTTTACGCAGCGGAGCAAATATGAAAATTATAATATACTGAAGCTTTGCACATATTAACTTTTATTTTTACAGAAGGTAATAAAGGCAATAGATTTAATCTTTCCAGAGTCATGTGTTTCTAATTATTAAGAGATTAGAGCAAAGTAACTAACTTTTATCTACAAATCCTTCATTGGCGTAGTTAGAAGTCATAATACCTTTATCCAAAAATCAAACATTTTCATTAGTATATTCATCTTTAAAAAAAGCAAACAAAAAACAATTTATGTTTAACTATACCCATAAGAGTAAATAAATAAGAGGCTTTTTTTGGATAGGCCGGACGGAACATGCATTCACTGAGCCCATCTCACGTTGGTGCAGCAAAACATTGTCCTTTATAGAAATTATTAAACAGAAATCCGCAACCCCAGATCGAATCTGTATTTCCAATCTTTCAATCAACAGAAATAGAATGCGTTGTGCGTTGACTGAAATTTCAATCAATGTAGATTGTTTGATGTTTGAGGTTATTTATCTTCAGGAATACAGGTAGGTTGCCGCGTTTTATGCATTAATAAATTTGTTTTGTTTTAGATTAATATAATAAGGGATTTATTGAATCAATCGTTTGAACTGCCTTACTGTTTTTTATTCGCTTTTTTAATCCAAAATGAGTATCTGGTAGAACTAAACGTCAATGTAGTGCTCCAAATTGCAAAAGCATTTCTTACTATATGAATATAGAAATAAAAAAGTTTTTTCAGAATTACAAAAGACAGACAATTACTGTGGATAGAATCAGAAAATGATGTAATTCAGAATTTACTCCGACAAACACATCATTATTTTTGGAAGACCATTTTGAGTAAAAAATGTTTAAAAAACAGTGATAGGAAGTGCTGTGCCAACATTATTTTTAGGATCAACTACAAGTTCACGTACTAATTGTAATAATATCACCTCGGAAGCCTCGGATAGTATCCAACATTCAGCAAAACAATTTGTTAATGTAACATAACAGAATTTTCATAGTACGAGCTGTCGAACTTCAATTTAGGATGATTTTTCCCCTCCACCTTTTAAAAAACCGAAATGCATATGTTTAAAATTGTTATTTGCTATAAGTAGTATAAGTGTAGTATATTACATCGTACTGATGAAAACCAATTACTTCGAAACAAATGTATCTAACCATAATTTTTGTCAAGTCACTGTGCAATGCATTTTACATAAAGGCAGGTAAATAATTCTTTCAAATTCTTTAAAATTTGCAGTTTTTAATGGTTATTTCTTTAAAAAATAATAATTACAAGTTTCCCTGTACATTTTTTTGATACTTAAATATTTTCGAATACATAACAAAATGAATTTGTATATTTGCCACACATTTAAGTATCACTGCTTTAACTTTTTCATTTAACCAAGTAATAACTAAAGTGTTTCATAAGTAACGGGTCATGGAACAGCTGTTAACGGTTCACGTTAATTTCAATGTATAAACTATTAATAACTGTTTTGCCATCTATTACTTATGAAACACTTTTTATTCTTTGTGTATTTTATTACATTTAAATTTACCGCTATTATGGTGCAGCGTCATCTATTAGATAGCAGAATTAATGGTTACTCTAATTGCGTTTTCCAATGCAGTTTCCTTAATTATTTTATGGTTGTGGTTTCCGAGTGTGTCGTTTGCTGCACCAGCTACAGATGGCAGTACTATGCCGCTGCTGTCGACAGAATACACAGAATAAAACCCTCTTATTTAGTTACTCATATGGCTATACCTTAATAAACACAAAACTTGTGTGGGAGTGTTTACAAATGCTGACTGAACTGACAACCAATAATACAGTTAGACTGTGTTGGGTGCTAGGACATAAAGGCATTCACAGAGATGAGAAAGAATATTACCTTACTAGAAAGGAGTCTGAAATACAGTTCGTTGGTCCAGAATCCTCTATGGCACATCTCCCAGTGTGGTTAGGGGGGCTCTGGGCAAATGGACTGAGAAAGAACATAGAAAACACTGGGCTTATCGAGTGTCTTCTGCAGAAAAGAACGAATGAGTTGCTGAGGAACTGAGAAGAGTGTCGGCAAGGAAGCTTTTGGACTTTCTAAAAAGGACAAAACTACTTGCTGAATAGGACTGAACCATAATCTATTTTAATTCCGTTTTTATTAGAAACTAAATCTATCGTGGCCTTTGTGTATATTTAATTTTGTTTGATATTTTTTAGACATGAAATAGAATTGGGTTTAGGTATGGGAACTACACTAAACAAAGCTGTGAGTAGGTTTTTTGGGACCAAACGCAAACCTTGATCTAGTGGAACTTTTGCCAGTGCTTTGGAAGATGGAATTAATCATTGTAGATCAAAAAAGGGCGCTTTTAATAGCAGCAATACTCAATATGTATTTTATTCGTCCAAGGATGGACAGAAAAAGAAATAAAATGTGCACTGAAAGAAATCCACCAAGTGAGGAGCTTTGCTAAGATATTTTAGCTACAGTAGGTAAAATTTTTGCTCTCACAGAAAAAAATTCATGCTGCCACAAGTAAATACGTTTTGCTGAAACGTGTTTGCTACCACAACAAAGAAAAGTCTTGTGGCTATATGATAGTTCAGTTGAAATTTTATTTTAGTCGACTGTCTATCTGTCCCAAGTGAGTTGCTTTGCTCGGGTAAGTGAATGCACTTTTTTAGAATTGATCCAATTGGGGTTAGTCAGTCCTTATTTGTAGCAAATTAGGGCTCACTTACTGTAACTGAGGCCTCACTTAATAATTTCTAGTGATGGGACTACTCGAATGAAAATTATCGATTATATCGATTATGAAAATCTCTCGAGATATCTCGAGTGATCATATAAATTCATTCGATTATTCTTAGACGAATGACAGTGGCCACAGCATTACTTACTAACGTCAATTGTCACTCGTCATCACCGAATAACGCAAACGCGCTGCTCGAACGAGAGCGCAGGTGTTTCGATTATTCCAATAACGCTCTAACGAGATACAAAACCTCGAGATAAGACGACCGAGAGGATGGATGAAACAATCGATTATCACCGCATAAAAAAGATATGCAGTAATTTTATGAGTGGCATCGCGCGGTTTTGAAGGGCTGTTGAGAAGGGAGCTTTATTTAGCAAAGATAGAAATTCATATGAATGAAAATAATACAAAAATTATGTTTTTTATATATTAATTTTTTTTCAAAAACCCAAACAATGGATTTCTTTAGGCGGCGACTATTCATTTTAAATACATGCTGATGAACCACTCAACTGACAACGAAGAAATGCCGTAATATGCGAAAGTCATTCATTTCGTTTTTTTTTCTCATATAATTTGGGATAGGTCGGAAATTTTCGAAGTGGACTTTCGATTATATATCATTCGAATGATCATTCGATTATAAAATTAATTCGAACGGTAACCTCTCGATTATTAAATTCAATCGATTATTCCCATCACTAATAATTTCCAGAATAAACCGGAATTCGGCTCAGTGCGCATGCGCGATTACGCGTGCCTTATACTGACCATGGTTTAGTCCATAGAGAAGTTAGAGGTATCGCCATTTTGCTGTAACACGTAAGCACTGGATATAGGTTCGTCAATCGTTAGTCGATGGGTCTTTTATGATAAATAGATGTTTTGTGATCGAGTGTTGAGTCAGTTTTCAGTTGTCTAACAACCGACAGAAAGTTTTCAATTAGAGTATTTGCGTAGGTATGCAATAAAACTTATATGCATGCGTGATTACATGCACACAATGCAGGCTGGATACAAACTCTTATTTCTCGAATGGGGATTTTCATTTTATGCTTGTTTGAAAATATGTACAACATTTAAGTTGCATTGCATGGGTGCACGAAAGAGTGAGGAGAGCCAACAACACCGAAAAATAGTAAATACGGAGTTCACTCGCTTGGGGTTAATGAGTCGACTCGCTTAGGATTAATGAGGACTCGCTTGGGGTTAATGAGTTCACTCGTTTGGGGTTAATGAGTTGAGTCGTTTGTGGTTAATGAGTTGACTTACTTGAGGTAGCAAAGAGATTATAGCAAAACTGTCTACTTACTGCAAGTGAGTTCCTTCCAGCAAAACAGTTTTTCTTGTGGTAGGAAGGCAACTCACTTGGCGCCTATTTAATGCACATATTTTGCTACGGTTAATGGATTTTTACTAACCGTAACAAAGAAATTCTCTCAGTGTGTCTTTAGTAATTAATGAAAGAACAATAAATTTATAGATATTCATGACTGAGGTTATTATTTCCATTTATTTATAGCTTTTATTTATATTAGACTTCAGCTAAGAGAAGAGACAAAAAATTTATGCAAAGAACTTTTGCATTAGAAAATACAAATTCGACTAATTTCCAGCGGAATGCTCGTGGAAAATGTCAGATAAAACCTAAAAAGCCAAAGTATCTTAAAACAAATTACATCAATCCGGTCCTGTGTGTAATCATTTTAACTTGCACAATGATAGGAGCTTTTTCAATAAATAGATAACATTTGCAACATAGCTTTCAGTCGTTTCCTCAGATCGGTTTCGAACGGTTGCCAGGATGTCCGTGATTTTGGACGTGCCGAATCCCTATAAAAGCGGACCAATTTTCCGACTTACGCCCTTCAGGCTTTTCGGGGCAGGACCCAGCAATTGTTCACCAAATGTACTACAAGCCATGACATTTCAACCATTCACTGCCTTCAACAGAACTTACTTCGAGGTAAGTTCAAATAAAAAAAGGAAAATGATCCTGAAAGATCGAAAAATCATGAAATCGCGAAAGAATTTTAGTTATAGCATTGTAATTCAACTTTTTCAGTTTTACTCCCTTTCTTGTGGACTAAATTTGGCATTTTTATTTCCAGGAAATATAGGAAATATTTACTTGAAATACAATTTGAGATACAGAGCATTTTACACTTTTGACCAACTTTCTATAATGCTTTATGACTTTTTTGTTTATAACTTTTTTTTTATAACTTCTCATTTTTCATTTATAATTCAAACTCATACGTATATTTTTTAAAAGAGCACATATTTTTCGATTTTTGAAATTTGTATAAAACCTTTCAAATGACACACGATACTTACAAGAAATATTATTTTTCAAGGTTATGTACCAAAAACGACATTGTTGCAAATTAGTTGTTTCTTGATTCAATTCAGTATACCGTCCATTTTTTGAATAACAGGAAAATAATTATTGGCATGTATTCTTTGAAAGAAAATTTAAACAGATTTCAAAAACCGAAAACTTGTATTCAGTTTAAAAAAATACAAGATTGTGATATAATTGAAAAACTATTCTATACTAAGTATAATATACAGAAAAATATTGCATATGCCGTTGGATTCTTCATAAAAAACTGTGATAAAAAAGTTCCATACCGAAGTAAATCAAATATTTTCACCAATAAAAAAAAGTTATAGGGCATAATAGAAAACAGCCAAAATTGAAAAAAAAAACCTGTGTTTCTTAAATCCCTTATATAGAGATGTGGTTTTCAAGTCGTGATATCTAAGCTACACTTTTTCTTGGAACTGAAGAGACCCTCCACAATTTTTTGAGAGAAATCAGGCTTTCCAGAATATATAGTTTGCTTTGCAATAAAAAGTAAAAAGTTAGTAAGTGTACCTATATATAGCTGGCCATGACCTGACCCTTCACAATGGATAAAGCGATAGTCACTTTGGTGTACAAGATAGTGTAAATATAGTTTCCTGCAATTTTGGCAATTGTCTCCAATGGGGAAGTTTCACATTTTTTTTCTTTTCTTATTAAATCCCTTTCATCGTAAAAAGTCAATTGCCACATAAATTTTAAATTTTTAATTAATATCTAGTTTTCCTATAAAAAAATATATAAATTCAAAATAATTCTCTATGCACTAAAACGCAGTCTTAAACAAACTCTTACGTCACGATCCGGTATCATATCGGTCCAAATTAAACGAGTCGTGTAGTCGTGTTCTGTAGTCTGTCTCACTCTTACTCATTTGTGTTTATGCAAACTACGTGTGCCGGATAGATTTTATATTATTTACTTTTACTTAACACAATATTGTTAATTATTTTAAAAACTGTACATGGCTACAGAAACTGGATTTGTCCAAGAGCAATCTGATAATTTGTCAAAAATATGTTCTATAAAATATGTTTGCATGATTTCTTCCTCATTTTCTCATCCTTTGGTACATTAAATAGTTTGTTGGGGGCAGTTAGTGTATTGGAACTACACACGGGTACCATAATATTTATGTTCAGACACTGTTATGATTTTCACGTTCTCGTGTTGTAATTCTGACCCTGAAGCCGCCACGCATTAAAGCTGCCTGGGTAGATATTGTGAAAATGTTCGTAGACTCTATGAAAATTAACGAAACTTGTCTTTAAATTTATACAGTAAAACTAACTACTCAAAACTACTCAGAATTCAATGCGAACACAAACTAATTCAACACAAGATTAAATGACAGCAATGCAATGACAGCGCCAGCCTCCCGCGTCGCCAATATCCTTGGCAGGAAAAATGACCTCGGATGGAGCGGGGTCGAGCGGGATTATCGCTCTTTACCCACTTCATCGCTGTAGGCCCGGACGCCTCGTAGAGGTAGGCCCTTTCCCCGTCATTCCGGACCGCCAGCGCGGCCGGATTAGACGGTTCGTGGGGCCTCCTTCTGTCCTGGACCTCCCACGTCTTGACAATCTTAACACTCATATATCGGATCCTGACGTCACAAATTGCTTGACCAATTAGGGGCCGTTTTCGCCCACCTAATTATATTCAATATTTTAATAATTAATTACATATTAATAGTTAAGTTTAAAGAGGTTTTACATATAGAAACATACTTTTATAGTAATTTTCTGCACTTTAAATAAATTTTGCTTCAAAAGAAAATTTGATGCAACTTCCTCATTATTAAAAAATTGTCTGCGATTTCTTCAACTGCCTGCAATTGTGTCCGCACTTTTTGTAATGTCCTGCAAATTTTGCAATTTTCAGCAAATATTTGTGACATTTGGCGAAGAAGTTACGCAAGAACTTATTTGTAGGGGTGGTTACTTATACCTTTTGTAACTAAACGGAAAGATTAATAGATTATTCAGTAAACGCCTCTTCCATAGCAGCAACAGTTTACGTAATTTAATTTTGTGTAACTTTCTCAATATGTATTTAATGAAAAAATAACAAAATTTTTCTCTCCCCATATGAAGGGTCATAAATCCGAAAGGAAGGTGGAGATATTTTTTTACATGACAGGTCCGCCCGAGAATCCATCCCAAATTTCAATTAAGTTTCACCTCTTCACTTATTTTTTCGCAGTTACTTATTAACATTATATTTAAAGAGTTAGGCAGAATGAAATATACATTTTAAATTTAGTCATTTTAATTAGTGATTAATTGTTTATTCAAATATTAAACAAACGGTTCTTGAGAAATTACGGAAATTTTATTTTAAAATTACATCATTTAAATGACCCCCTCCATGCTGCACTCTTGAAGTCTCAACATTACGAAGTTGTTATTCGAACGTTATGATGTAATATAACAGAGAATTCGTTTTCCTATATTGCATAGTAATTTTCTCTGTATGAAGTGGTAATTCGTGCGATTGCTGAGGATTCTGCGTTGCTCAATAATGAAAGATCAGTTTGTTAACATGACAGATGAATATGAACTTCATTTGACATCAGCAAGCAATCAAAGACATCCGGGTTTTCAGCAAATAACGTTTCGAAACGTTCGCAACACTTGTTCCAAAATCTTGTGGCAAAAGTTTTTGTACGATTTGAATTTTGTAGGAATTAAAATTTCTTCCTTTTGTTTTTTCTCTGGCACAGGAAGCAATAGTACAAAACTTGTTGAATATTTGACAAAATCACATATTGACATTTCTCGCAATCGCTTTGGCCACTGTCTTTAACTTCCATTTAGCGCGAAAGCATGGTTACTTGATTTAAATTTGTGGCTAACCGTATTATGAAACGAACTAACTTAGAAATTAGATATTTCATTCTGCCTAATCTTGTATTAGGAATTAGTATATTGATAGGCCAATCAATAAAGCATTAAATCAGGGATTTTGTGACAAAAATACTAGTAGCAAACGGACTGTGCCATTATATAAAAGACAGTCTGTAGATATATGCTTATATGTTTCCTACTCCAATTTATCATTAATTAATTTTTTATAAACATTTTTATGCAAAAAAAGTATTTTTTTAGTTTTTTGTCCAATAAAATCGGAAACATTAGGGTTTATTCTAACACTTCATGACTTCGCCATTTTTTCAGTTGTAGAGCTGACCCTGTGCACAGAATAGTGAATTATATGTACTTTTAAGTATACATAAAGCAGGCGCTGTCGAACCATTTGTTTTGGGACTATTACAATTTGAATTTTTTGGTGCACTATTTTGCACGTTGCACGGGGGTGATTCGATTTTAATTTTTCAGCAGGATATTAAAAGTAGAAGTATGCATTAATTCATTCTTATTTGTCCTATGGAATTATGTTGTGGGGTGAGAATCATTGATGGAGTTAAACCAAATACACCTTGTCAATTAATTTTTTAAGAAATTGCAAATTCTGCCTCTCCCAAGTATTTATACAGGGTGATTCAAAAAACCGCTGACAGACTTCTAGGATAGATAATACATGAAAAATTAAGACGAAAAGTCTTAATAAACATAGAGTCGCAAATGCTTCCTTAACGAGATACAGGGCGTCAAAGTTTCTGTAAAATTAAACATTGTCTGCAATAATTCCAAAATGCCTGAACATTTCTATTTCAAATTTGCTATGCGTAGTTAGCACCTTATGACCAATGTTTGATGTACTGCTCAAAATTTTATGAGCAGCAGTGTCGTAGAGACGGGGTCAACGTGACCCTTTTTTAAAAATATTTTCTGCGCCACTGCTAATTTTGTCAAAAGGGCACTATTTTCGTGTATGTTCAATTGTCTATCGAATTGGTCTCTTGCAAAATTTTGATTAAAGCAACCATTTTTAAGAAAAACACGTTTGTAGAAAATTTGTGAACTCAATTTTATTTTCATTCATTTTAGCTTCGCGTAGTAGGCTTGTACTATTCAAAATAAAATTAAACATCGGCTGTCACTAATGTCAATAATAAGTGTACAAGTGAGTTAAGTAAACTAGCTTATAAGCTTCTTTTTGTCATTTTTACGGTTATTTAAATTACTTCAGCTACTTCACTATTTTCAATAACAATTTTCAATAAATTACGAATATTCATTTGAAGAGATGATAGATATGCATCTATGTTATGGGCTAGCGAATTTTGGTTCGCGTGATGCAGTTAGGCGGTTCAGAGAAATGTTTTCTGCACGAAGAAACCAAATCGGCAAATGTTTGATAATATTTATAGAAGATTAAGAGAAACGGGTAAATTAAAAGCTATAAAAATTAATTCTGGACGACGGCGTTATGCTAGAACTCCGGAATCTGAGGAAATGGTCCTGACAGCAATAGAAAATAATAATGTTATGTACCCGACAAATTTCTAGAAATTTAAACATGTCACAGTCATCTGTTTGGAGAACACTTCGCGAACAACAATTGCACCCTTATCACTTTCAACGTGTTCAACATTTACTATCTCAAGATTACCCACCAAGACTAGAGTGGTCACAGTGGCTGCTTGGCAGGCTTGCAGAGAATTCCATTTTTTCCGCGAATATCTTATTTACATCGTTTACGAGACGAGGAATAATTAACTTCCTCAATTATCATTTATGGAGCGACGAAAATCCCCACGTCATTGGAATAACAAATTTTCAGCATGAGTTTTCCATTAACGTTCATGCTGGAATTATTGGCGACACGCTCATTGGTCCTTTTAGGCTACCAAATAGACTAGATGGCCAGTCTTACCTTAATTTTTTAATGAATAATTTGAACAGCTTGTTAGATGAAGTACCACTGGATGTGCGGATGATTCTTTGGTTCTATCATGACGGCGCCGGCGCTCCAGCACATTTCGCTTGACAAGTAAGAGATTATTTAAATATGACATACCCTAGACGGTGGATTGGACGTGGTGGTCCAATCCAATGGCCCGACCGTTCACCGGACTTAAATCCTCTGGATTTCCACACTTGGGGTCATGTTAAGGAGCTGATTTACGTAACTCCAGTAAATTTGATTGATGAATTATGGCAACGAATTCAACAAGCCTTTCAAACAATTCGTAATACGCCCGGGATATTTGAAAGAATAAGAAGATCATTAGCTCGGAGGGTTGAAACGTGTGTCGAATCGTGAGGTGGATGGATTATTTCCAGTTATACAATTTTTATCATTACATTTTCACACTTAAATTTGTTGTTTATTGTTTACGTTATTTCATTCTGACAAACTTAGTTGAAACCTTAATTACTCAAAAACTGTATCAAAATTTTGCAAGAGACCATTTCGATAGACAATTGAACACTTTACACGAAAATAGTGGCCGTTTGACAAAATTAGCAGTGACGTAGAAAATATTTTTAAAAAAGGGTTACGTTGACCCCGTCTCTACGACACTGCTGCTCATAAAATTTTGAGCAGTACATCAAACATTGGTCTTAAGGTGCTAACTACGCATAGCAAATTTGAAATAGAAATGTTCAGGCATCTTGGAATTATTGCAGACAATGTTTAATTTTACAGAAACTTTGACGCTCTGTATCTCGTTAAGGAGGCATTTGCGACCCTATGTTTATTAAGACTTTTCATCTTAATTTTACATGTATTATCTACCCTAGAAGTCTGTCAGCGTTTTTTTGAATCACCCTGTATATTTGAAAATTTAAAAGTAATTCATCAGAATTTGAGCAACTACCCAATGCATACGGATTTTCATAACTACAATACTAGAAAATACAAATGCTGATAGATTAATACCGCAGTTTTCTAGGACCAATATGTCAAAGATGAATAAACCGCAAGTAGACATCTACAACAACTTTGTTAACTATTATGCAACTAAAAATGTAACGCAAATGAATTGCAGGGCATTTAACTTATTGGCCAAAAAATTTCTAATTGACAATTGCTTTTATAGCGTGAATGAATTTATGACTCCTAACAATTATCGTGTAGCACTATTCATCATTTTATTTTATTTTATTTTAACAAGTAACTACTATTTTAAGTACCTACTAACAAGCTATTTTATCTAACTTTATTAATTCATGATTAGTGACCTATGTACTTATAACTGTATCAATGGTCAATAAATGAGTATGATGAGGTAATAGTTAATAATAATAAATGTTCGCGTGGTGGTAATAGTTTAAATAAATATATGGATTTCACAGGGTCTGACGACACGTACAGTGTACGATAATTCAATAAACAAAGAAATCTAAATAAAAAATTTAGATAAATTTGGAACGAATACACTGAAGATGAATTTTTCGAGACAAAACGTCTGAATCTGGTTAGAGCTGAGGCAGTACAGTATTGGGGGTCATGAAGGTTTGCAAAAAATGTAATAAAATGATGAATAATTCCGCAAATAATTACATAACACCAGTTACAACTTAAGTTATCTGAAATGCTTTCTGCCGAATAAATTTTTTTCTAAGGCATTTGATCCGTAAACAGCAAATTATTGCATTCAAGAACTTAAGGTGCATTTTTCTAAAAAAAATTGTTATGTAAGACATCGAAATTTTCACACCGTTGTTTAGATAATTATCACTGTCATCAATTTCGAACGAAAAAAATATGCGTTGTCATTTAAAAAAAAATTATGTCATCGTTGCTGTAAGTGGATTATCGAAAAAAAAATTTTACACATAACAAGGTGCCCTGGATCAAATAAAAATCGACGGGTCTCACCGTTTTTCGAAAAAAAAATTGTTTAACGAAAATATGAATTTTATGGGTCCGCGGAGATGCTAGTAGCTTTTTTCAGGAGCGTGATATCAAGTAGATTTTTGGTACTTGTAATAGGTAACACTAAATGGTATACCAACAAATTAAAACATTTAATACTAGGTGTTTGATTTTTGCTGTTACATTTTGATAACTTCAAACAGCTATAACTTTGTTAACTTAAATGGAACACCCTGTATTTTATTTACTTTTTTCAGAGATATTTGCAATTTTCTATTTTTTGGACAGTTTTTTCGTATGAGATCTGTTATCAAGTGTCTCTGGCCAAGACCAGAGACACTCCAAAACAATTAAAAAAACTTGACATATTTGTTAGCCGAAAAAAAAAAAATTTATATATACAGAATTATTGTTTATAAATGTCAACCCCCTTAATTGTTTTATTTTTAAGTATAGAAAAATAATTTTTTTATGATGATATTGAACTTTGTACAAGGTGTCCTAAATAACGTGGTAAATAAAACTTTTTGTTTTCTAATGGAACATCCTATATATTTTTGGATTTTTGAAATATGCCTTTTTCGATTATTGATTTCTCTCATTTTAGCAATACATATCTTGTGTATATATGAATCGCCCATGGGTTAACTTTATTTCTTGTGAAAAAATATGTAAATGAAAGTGAGAAATGTTCAAAACGGCCTTCAGTTTGTTTTGTCCATAGTTTAAAATTACATTTTAACTTATTCAATCCTTATACTGGAATTTCGTGGTACTCATTTATAAATTTTATTTCTAGTTATTTTATTACGAATATCTTCAAAATATAGTGGTTCCTTTTCATAAAGATAGTTTTCAACGTAGTCCCGCAGAAAAATATGCAGAGGACTTAAATCAGTGTTATTTGCAGGCCATTGAATCTACCCAACCAATAATTAAAGCAGCATTCAATGTATTTCTTATAAGCTCAGTGGTTCAATGGGAGAGTCTGACTTAATAGTTTTGCTAAAACTTGGGTCAAAACTTAATGGTACAATGTTATATGAATGACCCTGTATGATTAAATATCGTGTGTTAATATTGTAGCTATCTAAGGAAATTAAAGAGATGACGCAATACGTGTACCAAACAAAGAATCCTATGACCTTCCTAGCGCAATATTCTGGAAATGGCGGCAATGAGGCCATGATAACGAACCTTGCCGATCCTGGGGACACCATAATTGTAGCTCAAGCCGGAATTTGGGGCTTCAAAGTTGCTGATATGGGACGAAGATATAGTAAGATTTCCCTTATTAAAATATTTATAAATTTTCGAAAAATACAGCATATAATTCTACGCAACAAAATTTTTCATCAAATTTTGCCATTTTTCTAATGCTCATAGTTCCGTCAATTTTCATCGCATCAAGACGATTTTTTTTAATTACAAAATTAAAAGAAAATCGTCTTGATACGATGGAAATTGAGCTATGCGTATTAGAAAAATGGCAAAATTTCTATGAAAGATTTTGTTGCGATAATTTTTTTAAGTAGTGTATGTTTTGTATTTGTAGAACTCAACGTTATTGAACTGACTCTGCCAGCTGGCGAGGTGTATTCCTTTGAAGAACTTGAGAAGCAAATTATTAAACACAAACCTGTTGCCTTATTTATGACACACGGAGAATCTTCTGGGGGGATTTTACAACCTTTAGAAGGACTTGGAAAAATTTGCCAGAAGTATGTATATGTAGATACATATATTTTTTTAAACTGATGATTCTATTGTAACCAATGCAACATTCTTCAATACCTTTACATCATTCCTTTATCTTAATAATGCTGAAATTGACTACAAGTTTATCTTCTTTTTACATCGGATTCCTCTGTCCCGTTCTTCCGCTATTTTAATGATGAACCAATTGGTACCGGGGTTACTAGGAGTGTCTAAGCCTCCTCCTAATTTCACTCTATGTTAAATTCAGTAATTTTAATACATGTATTGTGCAAAACAAAGTAAACATTTTGTATAAAAAAACCTAATTCGCCCGGACATTTATCAATTAAATTTATGTCTTATGCAGGCCGATATGATGAGACATATACAGATTTAATTGTCAACAAAAATTTATTAGGAGGTAGAAAAATAAGTTTTTAGGTTCGTTCATGTAGAACGATTTGAATATATTTCTGCGAAATCGTAAAAATAAAGTTCGTATGAAATTTTGTGTTCATATAAGAACCATCACCAGTGGCGGCTCGTGACATTGAGAATAAGTGAAGCATATTTATTGATTGATTAAAAAAAAAAGCGCCGCAGGCGAAAATTTTCAAGGTCAAACGGCTTTAAATGAATCCGGTTAAATGAACAACCGATTATTGTGTGTCGGTTAACCGGTCAAAAACCGGTTATTTCCCGACTTCGATTTAACCTGATAACCGATTATTTATGTCAAAAACCGCGTGCCGGTTATTTTACCGAGACCGAGTGAAAATTTTAGCTCTAGCTCACTGTACGATTAAAGTATATTGTGCTCTATCCCTAAACTTGATAGTAGATCAGACCACAGCATACATAAAATAAATAAATATTTATTTTGCTGTGATCAGACTTAAGCCATCGTCGGCTGGACATTCTATTTAGTGGTCTGTGGGTCGGACTACGCTAATTAGGCTTCCTTAACGGGACAAAACATATTGGTCATTATGAAGTGTCAAAATAACAATAAATTTCAGCTGTCAAATCAATGTTTTATTTCTCCTCGATATGAAATCTTAACCATTTGATAAAGTTTTAAAAAATTAATATAAGCACTGCTTGGTGTTTGAATAAAAGTAAAAAAATATAAATTTTTAAATCAGATACATGACTACACAATTTTTTAATACAGAGATGAATTAGAGCACTCACAAAAATTTAAAAGGGCCGGTTATTTCAATAACCGGTTTTTAGGTAGAGGTTAACCGATTCAGGTTTAACCGACTAAGAAAAATAACCGGTTAACCGATAACCGGTTATTTTTCAATAACCGCCCATCCGTAAATGCTGCTTCAACTTTTGCATCACTCGTTCTCCCAGGCCGTAGTTTACACATGCGTTGGCTGCCTCGTTGCCATGACAACCGCCGTACGGAGAGCTACGGAGAGAAGCAGATACATACCAATTTCAATATGAGTCACTTGCGTAGTATACGTTGTATGGTACGAAATTAATGTTCGCGCTCAACGAAGCCAATGATTTTTTAGAAGGCGTTCACCGCGGAATTATTCTGTTTATTTCTGCGTATAAGACAAACAAACACAATACATTTTCAATATAGAATTGTACCTAAATTATAAGATTTATATAAAATTTAAAATAACCAGCCTCCATTATATTATTTAGAAGACATGCGTAAAATGATGAACTAGCCATTTATTATTTATTAGTGGTAAAAATCTCTAAGAACCCTACGCCACCGGATTTTCGGAAAATTGCTTTTAATTCCTAGTATAGTTCCTAGGAAAAAATCTTTTGTGTATTTCATTAAGAATAACGGATAATTTTCAAGTTATTACATTCTTTTTACATACCTACGAGTATATTGCCACTATCAGTCACTTTAATTGAATTTAATATAACTCCAGATTAGAATTAGTTAAAAAAAAAAACAAATTAGAAGTACAATTTTAAATAAAAATTATTATGAAAATGTCAAAAAAATCATTGCAATTTCTACGTCAATGATTTTTTTTTAAAATGTGGTTTTAACTATAATGTTAGGAATTCGAAATTCAAGAGAAACTGGAAAATAATAGTGGCGAAGAAATTGCACATTTTTGGAAACTATGCCTGTACATCTAGCGAAATGCAAAATTTGTACAGGAACTCTTTTTTTCATAAAACACAATTCAATTCTGAGGTTGTAGTAAGTAGTTTTTTGGTCAAGATTTGGACTTCCTTCTTTAGATCAATTCTTCGAGGGTCTCATCTTTCTGATAAACGCACAAAATCAATTAACTGACTCGTTACCTTTACAAAAAACAGAAGAGACCAATTTGTCGATAAATTTAAGGCTAATTTAAGCATAATGTCAACAAAACAGCGATATGATTAAATTATACTAAGTATGAAGATTATTCGAAAATAAAGTTTATACTGGTACTAGATCAAATATTTATCCACTGTTAAATGTTGTATGGCCGGTAATTTCTAAAGGTTATCACCAAAAAAATGTTTTAAACAAGATATTTCCAGTACCTACATTATAGTAGCTAATAACACCAAGTGTTATATTATACAGGGTGTCCGGTAAGTACCTCCTAATCTCTCGGGAGTGTATAGGGGAGGTCAAAATAAAACTAGTCCTTCCTATAATTTTTTTCCTAATGTGCCCCCTAACGGAGTTATGGGGGGTCAAAGGGGTACCTAGAAATTAACGTTTAGGGTTATAACTTTGAAACCACCCTGTATATTTTAATAAAATTTTCGTACGTTGTATTACACATGGAGCTCTACGATTTGATGCTAAAATCAACTTTTTGCTATTATCAGGTGTCCAGAAACGGACTGGCCCTATCACAATTTTTCTCAAAATTTTGACAGAAGTAATTTTATCAAACTGAAAATATTATTATTAGATACTCTGAAGGTTTTTCTTTAAAAATGGTACTCTTTATTTATTTCGAAAAAATGAACGGTTTGCGAGATAAATCGGTTTTGAAAAAAATTGGTAACAAATACAACAACAATTAAAATTTATTTTTTTACAATAAAATCATTCCCGCTAGTGCCAGCCTACAGATTCACCATAAACATTTACTGGTGGTGAATTAAGGGAATGAATAATGCCGTTTCTTGTAAAATCAACATCTATGACCAAAATACATCTACAAATTATTATTGCTCTTGTCTCCATGGAGTTCTTTTCTATTGTTTTCGTTGTTAGACCCTGTTGATTTTAAAGTACTTGTCAAAGGCGCGTGACAGAATAAAAATTCAATTTTATTGTGGTATTCGTTTTAAGCCGTTAGAAATAACATTTAAAAATGGAAGAATATTCCTGTGCAGAATATGCTGATATGCACCTAATTTATGGGGAAGCATTATGCAACTCCGTGGAGGCAAGAAGACTTTATGAGGAAAGGTTTCCGGGTCGACATTTGCCGAGTCCAAAAACTTTTGAAAGAGTTGATCGTAGTTTAAGAGAAACAGGTAAAAAAAAATAGTGAAAAACGTTAGTGAAACTAATTTCTTCCGAATCCTTTATTTAGGAAGCTTTTTGCCACGCCGTGGTGGAGCAGGAGCCCCGAGGAGAGTACGAGACCCTCATGTAGAGGAACAAATATTGGAAGACGTTGCTAATAATCCTTCAAATAGCATAAGGAAGCTTGCGGCGCAAAACAATGTTACAAAATGGGCTGTACATGAAACTCTGAAAGAACAATTGCTTTACCCGTACCACATCCAAAAAGTACATGCTATGTCTCCAGATGATTATCCAAAAAGACTTCAATACGCCAATTGGTTTTTACAGCATCATATTCGGAATCATAATTTTGGTACATCTATTTTGTTCACCGATGAAGCAGGTTTTACAAGAGACGGCATAATTAATTCGCATAATCTACATGTCTGGGATGAAGAAAACCCTCACGCTTTAGTTCAAACTCGCTACCAACAAAGGTTTATGGTGAATGTGTGGGCTGGCATTATCGGGAATCATTTGATTGGTCCATTTATTCTGGAGCAAAGACTTAATGGTGCTCTTTATTTGCAATTTTTAGAGGAAAATCTAAATATTTTGTTAGAAGAAGTGCCCCTTCAAATAAGAACTGAAATGTGGTACATGCATGACGGTGCACCACCCCACTTTGATCGTTTAGTACGTCAACATCTGACGAATGTTTTTGGTGATCGATGGATAGGTCGAGGCGGACCTGTATTATGGCCACCTAGGTCGCCCGACCTAAACCCATTAGACTTTTTTCTGTGGGGTCATTTAAAAAATAACGTTTATTCAACACCCGTAAATAGTAGAGAGGAACTTCTGCTGAGGCTAACACAGAACTGTGACCATCTCCGCAATAATCACGGAATATTATTTCAAGTGCACCGGGAAAACATTCGTAGGATTAGAAAGTGCATTGAAGTACGGGGTGCTCATTTTGAACATCTACCGAAGTAACATTTAGGTACCTTTGTTCATTGTTGAATGTTCTTTGTTGCATGTCTTGTAAGTAAGTTATTTTTCAAATGTTATTTTTAATTGGTCACTACTTGCTCATAAAGTATAGCCAACACGTTCAAAGATTTCTGGACTTGATAAAGTTAAAGAAATTAAATGCATGAAATAATATGTAAAAAAAAATAAATTTTAATTGTTGTATTTGTTACCAATTTTTTTCAAAACCGAATTATCTCGCAAACCGTTCATTTTTTCGAAATAAATAAAGAGTACCATTACTCCAATATGTTTGTCTATCATAATGATTAGTTGTATTTATTTATCGTCTTATCTAATAAAATATTTGTTGATCATGGTTGAAACACTAATATTTTAGTTTATCACATCATATCACTAAGATTTTTTTTTGTCCAATGAACCATTACTATCAAATTCGAATGCGACGACTAAACATATGCTGGAACTGAGAATAAAGTAGAAATCTTAAAATTCTTGAAGAAGAATTAATTAATTGTATTTTTTACTTCAGGCCTGGTAGACCCATTGCTTTACTGCTTTCTTCCAGACTTTTTTATCATGTGTTCCTTCTTTCCAGTTTGGCATACTATGTCCTAACCATTTTATTTGTCCCTTTTATTTCAACAATATTAGGTTCAAAAATTAAAATTCTTGCAATTCTTTCTACTTTCCCATCTGTCTTGTACCCTCATACCCACATATATCTTTCTAAGTAACTTTCTTCCCAAACTTTTAATAGCTGTTCCACGCTTCCGAGAGTCTGATAGGTCTTAACGGAGAACAATCCGAAAATTTTGAATTTAACTTGCTTGATACTTTCTTGTTATTTGTATATATTTTTAATGCCCCTAAGCTCCGCTTTCCAATGATTCTTCTTCTTTGTATTTCTTTTTGTATACTTGATTTTCTATCAAATTCCGTCCCTATCTAAGTAAAACTTTTTACTTCTTCGAAACAGTATATTTTTCCTTTTGTAATTAATCTCAATGTTTCTTGATCATCAAATTCTTTTTCTGTCCATGTCATAATATAGTTTTATTTTCGTTAATTTCTCATCCCATTCCTTAAGTCGCTTCTTTTATTTATTTTGTACCAAATCATCTACATACGCTATACACTGAAGCCTTTTGCAGTAAAGTAACCCGCTTATTATTAAATTAGCTTTTCTTTCGCGTAGAACAGAACACAATTAAAAAGTAATTAAGATAGCAGGTCTCCCTGTCTTATCCCTTCATTGCTGAACTATAAATTTTTCAGGTCAATTTATTATCTACTTTTACCCTATTACTGGTTTCTTGTAATGTGATTTTCATCTAACTTAATCAATTTTCCATCCATTTGTAACTCTTTCAATGCCTTATACAGAGTGGTCCGAATTTTATACAGGAAACTTCGAGGACAGATAGATCTCTTTAAAATAATATGTGTTTGCCTTATAAATATTGGTCTGGAATAGACCCGTTTTAGTGATAAAGGGTGTTGAATTTGTTAAAACAAAAATGTTTTTGTTTATATCTCCGGAATCTATTTCATTCGATTTTTTTACAACCATGAAATTTACGATATTCTGGAGCTAGGGCTCCTGATTCCGTCGTTCTTGCATGAATTTTCTCAATCTTGTAGAAGGTTGCCATCAGGGAAATATTGCCGATACTCTGAACCGCCAGACTATTTCCATTACAGAAACCATAAATAAAATGCATATCGGCATATTCACGGTTATTAAAAGCATGATGATTCATGGTTGATAAAAAGTCGAATGAAATGTAAAGTTAAGCACAAAGATCACAACTAAAAAAATAAAGAAACGTAAGAATTTAAATGAGCAAAATGAGTCAAAATGTTATTTACTAGCACTTACCAATTGTCACAAGCAATATGTCGTCTTGCGGAAATAGTGACTGTTGAAAGTACCCTTTACCCTGTTACCGATCTACCTTTCCTATATCCGCTTCGGTATTCTCATTTTCCAATTTCAATTTTGTTTGATATGCACCCTTGCTTATGTCGTCGTTCTCCGTTATTCTGTTTAGTAATTCACTAAAATGATTTTCCTTAATTTAAAAATTTCCTCGTCATCGAGAACTAATAAATAATCGTCCAAAATAAAAACTAAAAATATGTCTAAATATAATCAATGTATGTGTTTATGTATATCATACTGCATATTGCTGGTGTAATTAAATGTTAATTGTTTTCCGCAATATCAACAGTTAGAAATCTTGTCTATGTGATTGGATATCTTCTGCACACCTCGATTTCTGGTATCGAAGAACATTGTTTGATTTTATTTGAATAAATAGATTATTCAGAAAAAATGTTTCAATTAGTTTAATACCTAAATAAAAATTTAAAAACTGTGTTATAGGTACAACTGCCTTCTATCAGTCGATGCGGTAGTTTCGGTAGGAGTATCTCCATTATTCGTGGACAGATGGGAGATAGATGCTGTCTGTGGAGGTACCCAGAAAGGTCTTGGGGCGCCTCCTGGAATGGTGTTGATGTCGTTCAATAAAAGGGCACAGTAAGTAGTAATTTTATTCTTTATAACAATTTTTAATAAAAAAATCGTATTACTTACTTTCAGTGAACGCATGTTGAAAAAGAAAGAACGCCCCCCTTATATATTAGACATGTTAGTACATGCCGATGTATGGAGATGCTTTGAAACTTCAGGTCCAACGTAAGTACTGATATCTATAAATAAAAATCGATTTTCAAGGCGAATCCTAAATGACGTATATTTAAACAACCCAGCCAGCGGTACAGTTTACCGTGTAGATTGCGAAAAAATTGCATGATTTTTTATTAGAAAACTTGTTGAGAACTACTGATTTCGGTGTAGTATTAACACATAACATAATTAGTCTAATAAGTCAGTCTAATATTGCTTTGAAAAGCTTTCCGTAATAATAGGAAGTATTTTATTTTTTTAAAAGAATTTTTGCACAAAATCAAATTACGCATTCTTCATTTAAAATTTAATATTTGTTATTTATAAGCTGTTCCAACACAAAAAAGATTAATCAATTAAATTTTACATATTTATTTTTCTTACTGTAAATTACTATTGCTATAAATTCTTCCATGTCTCTCAAAAGTATACAACTGATACGTCATTGAATTATTCACAATTTCGTTGGTTGCTATTTTAAATTTTTCATCATACTTTTTTTTCTTCAAAATACGAATTTTATGAATAATTATTCTTTAATTTACTCGATATTCGTATTCAGTTACATTTACACATTCAACACTAATATGTTTGCGGCTGTGAGACAAGCATTAGCGGAAATCTGTGAAGAGGGCATTGAAAATGTTTGGAAACGCCATCAAGATTGTTCCGATTTGTTCATCAAGAAAACTGAAAAATTGGGAATTCGCCATTTCATAGAAAAACCTGAAAATAGGTTTTGCGGAGTCAACTGCGTTACTCTTCCCGAAGATGTAGACTGGCATGAATTCTGCGAGTACCTTTTATCTAAGTAAGTATTTTTGTTCAGTGAACATAACTGTTATCGTTACCATAAAAGGTAAAAGCCTCTAAAGCGTTATTGTTTAGTGATGTCATCCGAAAAGCGTTGAGGCTTTATAATCTAGTAGGTTATCGACTGTACTTTAGACAGAAACTACAACGTAACAGAAATTTTATTGTTTGATATGTTCAATTGACCCTAAAAAATGATAAAACCGCGGAGTGCTACCTTTTAAAGGGGTGCGTTTTTGAGAACGAAATAAAGGTGGTATGTTCAGTTTTTTGAGTTTTACTCGAAAACTATGCATTTTTTCAATATAGTTGTCAACAGAAAAGTTGTAGCAAATTGAATTTCCCATCGAAATGAGACCTTCCGAAGTCAAAAAATTTATTTTTAACAAAAATATGCCCAAGAAACGATTAAAAAAAAAACGAAAAAATGCGTTTTTTTTTGGTTTTTGGCCCACAACTTTTTCTGAGAGGAGTTAGGTATAGGCATTGCTTCACAGAAAAAAGTTCATGTTTTTTCCTTTAAAATAAACGTTTATAAAAGTACCTGGGACTAATAGAAACCGAGAAACATCGGATCAAAGTTGGCTACTTTTTGGATTTTTGGCCAATGTTTGCCCCTTTTTTGACGATTTTCGTCTTATAACTTTTTTTGAGTTAATTTAGGTATATATAATGCCATATTCAAATGAAAGCTGGTTTCAAGACCTTTATGGTGCCTGGTAGAAGTTTGTACAGTTAAAATCAACCGAGATATGTCAATTTAACCAACGATACTTTTTCTTATTTTTTATAAAATTTTTATTACTTTCGGTATTATTTTGTCTAATAAATTTAATTTTGTGAATGTGAAAGATAAAATACGTTTCTAGGTGATTGGATATTATTATTTATTTATTTATTTAAACAACAGTTAATCATATATATCTTATAAATTTTCAGTTTCATTTAGTATATTTTCAATATTAATATCAATTTCGTCGTCATCATTTTATCAATGTCCTCTTCAGAAAACTCAGGCTCATAAGCAGTCTCACAATTTATTCCCATACATTATTTGCGGAACATTGAACATTTTATTCCCAACTTTCGGCAGCCACTGTTTCCTTGGCATCCTTTAATACATTTACAGGCTATTTTTTCAAGTTAATTTTCAGGTGCAGGAGATTTATTATTAAAAATGGGAACTAGCCCATTTATGGAATTTTTCCAACCCCAATCATGGGAATTTAAAGTACAACCATTCCACTGTTGCATCTGAAAATATACTCTTAACCCATGATGTTTGAGAGCATCAGTTGTTGGAGGCAATCGAGATAAGGTAAATTTTGCATACTTTTGAAATAATTTATATCGACAAGTTTTTAGGCTGTCAATTTTTGAACTACGCCGATCAACTGTAACTAGGTTTTAATAATAGGTAAAGGTAGATCCCCATTACCAACGCATGCGAATCAAGATTATTTACCATCCGCGAAACCGCGTCATTCGAAATTATTAGTATTCTGATATCTACATAATCAAAATCATTTCACGAGCTTTCAAACGAGGATACAATTGAGAGAGATGAATAATACAACAATTAAGTGCATACTTTATGTTATGCAGGAGGACGAATTAATATCCACTTTTTTAGGAGCTTTTGGCTCTTTATAAAACTGTAATTTTAAGAATTTTTTAATTAAAAGTACAAAAATAATTAAAATAATTCGAAATTTTACAAGATAAATATGATTAATTGTTGTTTAAATAAATAAATAAATAATAATATCCAATCACCTAGAAACTTATTTTAACTTTCAAATTCACAAAAATAAATTTATTAGACAAAATAATACCGAAAGTAATAAAAATTTTATAAAAATAAGAAAAAGTATCGTTGGTAAAATTGACATATCTCGGTTGATTTTAATTGTACAAACTTCTACCAGGCACTATTTTAAAGGTCTTGAAACCAGCTTTCATTTGAATATGGTATTACCACATATCGTATTACATAGATCTAAATTAACTCGGAAAAAAGTTATAAGACGAAAATCGTCAAAAAAGGGCAAAAATTGGCCAAAAATCCAAAAAGTAGACAACTTTGATTCAATGTATCTCGGTTTCTATTAGTCGTAGGTGCTTTTATAAACGCTTATTTTAAAGGAAAAAACATGAACTTTTTTTTCTGTGAAGCAATGCCTATACCTAACTCCACTCAGAAAAAAGTTGTAGGCCAAGAACCAATAAAAAAACAACGCATTTTTTCGTTTTTTTTACTCGTTTTTGGGCATATTTTTCTTAAAAATAATTTTTTTGACTTCAGGTCTCATTTCGATGGGAAATTCAATTTGCTACAACTTTTCGGTTGACAACTATAGTGAAAAAATGCACAGTTTTCGAGTAAAACTCAAAAAACTGAACATACCACCTTTTTACTTCGTTTTCAAAAACGCACCCCTTTAAAAGATAGCACTCCGCGGTTTTATCATTTTTTAGGGTCAATTGAACATATCAAACAATAAAATTTCTGTTACGTTGTAGTTCCTTTGTACCCTCTTTTTTTTGACATAGTCAATGTCAATAGCCTATAGATATTAATTAATATAATAAATTAATTAATTATAACCAACGAATTGTTGTTCTTACTTTCAATTTTTGACGTATTTTAGACATGAAATAGAATTGGGCATGGGTATAGGACCCACATTGGACAAAGCTATTAGGATAGGTTTCCTGGCACAAAATGCAAAACCCGATTTGGTAGAATTTGTTGTCAATGCTTTAGAAGACGGAATTAGACACTGCAGGTCGAAAAGCGGCACTTTTGACGTACATAGCAGCAATAATCTATTTGTCTTTTATACCTTGAAGAGTGGACAGAAAAAGAAATGAATGTGTCTCTATGTAATTATTAATAAAAAATTGATATTCAAGTATTCACAATTCAGGCTATCAATTGTTAATCCTTTATTAAAACGAATGCAAATTATATCACATTGCTGTATTATTAGTTGCCTACCCTGATGTCGCATTATATTTATTTATAATATCAAATATTTATTATTGCAGTGTTGTTAATAGATAGATACGAGTTATTTCATTTCATATTACCTAATTATTGGCACATTTACTGTTCAATATTGTGAAATAACCATTTATTTTGTTTAAAAATAAATTAATTCTATAAGTCATAAGATGGATGGAAATTAAAGAAACCTGACAAATTGCATATAACGATGCGATATTGTCATCAAAATACATAAGAAAAGTGGAGAACCCGAAGCAGGGAAACAGCGACCCTTCTATTAATAATTCCCTACCTATCCCAATTCCCAATTGAGCCAATATGGCCACCTGTTGCACGGCGACTCTTGCCGGTCCTTCGCGAACGCTAGCTTCTAAATTCAGTTCTTGTTCTTGTAGAGGACGGGTTGTCCGCTCAAGGCTCAAGGTATTTTCGTGGTGCCGCGGAAGATATTTTCACAAAAACTAACGGTTTCAGTGAATTATGCAAGCCGATGGTGTTTTAGGTGATGTTTTGTATTTCTGTTGTGATGTAATGCTTTGTTTCTTTCACAAAACTGGGATTATCTCGGGCTGGTTTAAAGGTAAGCTGTTTACATTTTTAAACTTAGCCGGTGAGCGGCCTCCATTCTTTATTTGTTTTGCAATTTGTGGAGTGGATATTAATTCTTTCAAAAATCTAGTTTATTAAAGTTAAATTATTATCACAAAGCCATTAACCGTATTTGTGTATTTACCCAGTTTTTTGTCAAAATTTACACTTGACTTGATGAAACGAAAACAAACATGAACAAACTTTTACTTTTTTCTACAAAATGTTTACACTGTTTGGAAGCAAATGGGCAGTATTTCAAGAATAAGGCAATTTACTTAGATTAAAATTAACCGATTTAATTCAAATTAAATATAATTTTGCTTAAAAGTTACGAGCCTACAAATTATTTTTTCACTCATTTTTTAGAAGGTACCTCGTTTTAAAGAGAATGAAATTCAATTTTCTACTGCTGTCTGTTATTGTCAATTACGGACAACTGAATTTTTGGGACATTCTAGCCTAATTGATATTCTTGCTAAGTTTAAGCTCTATTCAATATTTTATCACTATTCATTTTTTAGACTATTATAATCAAATGTCAGCGTTCAATGAGTTGTAGCTCTTAAGTTGTCTCCAGATCATTTGCCAAATGTATTTATTAAACGTTAAGTCAATGCCATATAGTGTTGATGCTGTACATCGATACATCTGGAACCGGTTTTAGAATGCGTGGCTCCACCAAAATATTGACGTTTAATTGATAACTGCAGAAAATTGACACTGTGTTATATTAAAAACAAGTAAACAAATACCTACCATTTTAAGGACGTAACTTTTGAAGGAAGCAAAATTGTACTAAAATAACATAATTTGAACCGGATGAAAGCCTATCTTGAAGTATGTCCCATTCGCTTTCATTTACTTACCCTGTATATTAATTACAAGGCAATGTACGGGATTCAAAATATGCATGGTACCATTTAATAAAAAAAAAACATTATTCTACGGCTATATCTAGCTATAAAATAGGTGGGTACCAAATATCAGAAAAACCGAATTTTTATTATTAAATTACTGACAATCTTTGCTTAATATTGAAACATATAGATCATAATAATTAGAGCTTAATAATAGAGCATAGCTAATATTTAAATAGGTAGTATACTGAAAAATTTTTACAGAAAAAACATTTTTTAAATAATTTATTGTTGATTATAATCCGACACAGGTCGATAAAATCAGAAACCAGAATGGCAGAATGTACTTTTCTGAAGGATTTTGGTGCGCTAAATCCGATATCCAAATTTCTCAATTAGCTCTGGTTTTCGAGATATCCTAACCTAAAAGGGTCAAAATCGCGATTTTTTTTACATATTTGAGGTTATGTTACATGGATAGTTACATTTTTTTGCTAGAATGGGGCTTAAAGTACTATACTTATTCTTTATAACGCACTTGGATTTATCCCGATATCATTTTTTGTCTTTGAGAAATCGCATACTTATTGAAATTTAGTAGGGTGACTTATTTCTCGATTTTTTAATGTACTGACAACACAGTACCACAAACCTAAATTCATCTGCACCCGGAAGTAGGGATGTTAAATGTTTTTGAGGTCGCTGATCATGAATCTGAACTCCAAAATACTCTATCACCTCAAATTTTGCAATAAACTTAAAAAATGTCTAAAAACTCGATATTTTATGCATTATATCAATTTGGAAATACATTTACACGCAAAAGAGGCTAATCCCGAACTCATCAACCCTAAGCCCCAAAACCCTATGTGTTCGAGATTGAGTGTATTAGCCTCTTTTGCGTGTAAATGTATTTTCAGATTGATAAAATGCATAAAAATTGCAAAAAATTTACCTTTCCATGTTACATAACCCCAAATATGTCAAAAAATTGCGATTTCGCACTTTTAGTTTAGGATATCTCGAAAACCAGAGCCAATTGAGAAATTTCGACCCTGGATTCGGATTTAGCGCACCAAAATTCTTTGGGAAAGTGTATTCGTGTTGTTGGGTTAAAATCTTGTCGGCCTGTTTTATCAAGCCCTTAAAATTCTTCTGAGATGCTGAAGGTTCTTTTTAGTACTTCAGTGGATATTCCTTTTGACGATACCCAATAATAATTGGTAAGCATATAAACAGAAGTTAGGAATTTAGATCGATGTCTGCTATAAGAGTGGAAAGTATTTTGTTTACATCCAGCCTACATCTATAAAAAACGATCTTGATTTATAACCACACGATGGTATCGAGAAAAACCACTCAGTGCATATCTAAAGCAATTAAATAACATGATACATCGTAGAATTTGAGAAATGTTCCCGGGGCCCACGTATGGCATGGCACTCTGGACTTAATCACAAATTTCGATCGTATCGGTTACAAGTTGTCGCTTAATCTGATTTGTCATCGTATGATTTGAATAACTTCGGTGCATTATAATGGTGCCCATTATAATTCATTGTTGAGAGATAACGTGAGCCGTATAACATGGCGAGACCGCTCGTTATGGTTTTGTATGGCCACGCAAGGTGTACCTACAAATCGGTGATAGTTGCGTTTGTGCCCTTCGGTACGATATACCTTTGCCTGGTACTGTCACGGAACCAAGGATTTTACATTAATTCTAATGTAAAACGAGCACAAATCGCTCCGTGCAGGGGGCCCTACAGAACGTCGCAGGCAGCGGCGAACGGCGTTCAGTCCCCCGTCCGACCAAAATTAATTAGACCACCTCGCGGTCGTCATACAGCAGTCAGTAGCAATTATAGCACTAGTTCGGCAGTTGCATTTATTTTTGAGTTTTCGAATCTTTAAATCTTTAGTTGTTTTAGTCAGCCATATTACACCGCACTCCACAAACGAATCGACAACTGAATCTCGGGCCACGTTAAATCCATAAATCCGACTTTTATTTATTCTACGAAAGTTTTTGTGACTTTTTTACAAAAAGTCTCAACCCAAAAAAGAATTCGCTTAAAACAAAAGAAAGCTAATAAGTTCGTCAAATATTAATTAGTGTTCTCAGCATTACAACGTTCTACGCCTTCCCAAGAGTCTCACTAGCCGGGGACCCCAACAAATTATTTCAATAAAATCCAACCACAAGGCGAGGCGTAGACAGTACAGTATGTCGAACTAGAGTTGGTGCAAAAACGTTTAGTTTTTAACAATTACATCATCTATTTCTTCCACTAGGAGCTACAAGTTTTACAAGTTTGCACTAAATGCAATATTATACGCAATATGCTTCAGCCCGAGCTTGAGCCTGTAGTTTAGGCAACCCTTCATCCAGATTTCATGCGATGTATTGTAGTGGGCTTGTGAGGATTTTTTCCGCGGCACAGTTTAATATCGTTTCGCCTGGGCCGTTTTTGTTGACTGCTTCTAAGAACGGAATTAAATTTTGATAGTGGGACAAGTGACTAGATAATTACACATTAATATTCATTGGATGTTCACATTTGTGAAGTACGAGGTGACATATTTATCGTAATAATGATAATCTACATTTAAAGTGTTATTTATAATTTTAAAAAGGAATATAATTGAAAACATAATTTTCCTACGACAAAGACTATTAAAATTAAAACAAGAAAGCAATACTTCTTGAGGTGTACCACGAGGAGGATAAAATACATAACTAATCAAATGAATAGTCTTTAAAAATCTCCGTTGCACTTTCTCCAGTTGAATATAACATTATAAATGGGACTCCAAACAACCGATGCATATTCAAGTTTGCAACGCACAAATGCTGCATACAATTTATTTAGAACCTTTACGTTCTGAAAGTCCTTAGAATTAGGCAAAATAAAGCCTAAATTCTTATAAGCAGATTTGGTTACTAAGCTAATGTCGTCAAACGATAATCTAGTCAAATGTGATACCAAAGTCAGTAAATTGCGTAACTATATTTAGGAAAGATTCACCTATTTTATAATCAAAATTTAGATTGGTTTTGCGTCGATTGTAGGACATAATTTTACATTTGCTTACATTCAAGGTTATTATATGAACAGCAACTGTGTAATCTATCAAGATTATCTTGAGAAGATTTAACTTCCAAGAACAACTTCAGATCGTCCGCGTTGAGAAAATAGTTGACATCGAGGCATTCAGATAAGTCATTAATAAAAATAACAAACATCAGCAGCCCCAGGGTTGATCCTTGCGGAACTCCTGAAGATTGATGGAACTTACATTAATGAAAGCCACTACTGAAAAAATTGGTACCTGTTGTTAAAATAATATTTAAACAGAGATAACAGAGCAGTGGAGATAACATATGACTCCAATTTCAATGTTAATAAATTACCTATGATCAAGCCGATCAAAAGCTTTGGAAAAATCGATATATACATCAACTTGACTTCCTGCATCCAAAGCTTCAGCAATAAATTGGGTTTTCTCAACTAGACTTGAGGTAGATGAACGACCACACATAAATTCATGTTGGTTGATTTTTCAATATGAAAATAAAGTCCATTGTGTAAAATTATTTTTAGAATTTTTGAGAAGTTCCCTACTTATAATAGCTATGGGCCGGTAGTTAGTTATATCGTTCTTAGTACCTTTTTTATAAACGGGGCATATTCGCGATTCTTTCCATACTTGCGTATATTATTTATATGTAATTATAAAATTGAATATGGTTTTTAAAGGTTTTGCGAAAATTGTTTCACAGTCTCTTATTAAAAATGCAGGAATTAAATCAGGTCCCATTGTAAAATTACCCTTCATTCTCCTAATTGCATGTATTATGTCATCTTCGGTAACCTCCAAAACACAAAGGGTATTAAAACAACAGAGGACAATGTGGGTGTACAACTATTAAGACTGTGATTAGGTAAAAATGAATCAGAAAAATAAAAGCATTGATAATATTTTATGTATCAAGGGAGCAATGGATTATATAGGGTACAACTTTAAGTGATCAGCTTTTTAGGGGTAATATCCTAGAATACTAATCTCACATCACTTCTTTTTTAAATCAAATATACTCGTTTATAATTAAAATATCAAAAAAAGGTTATGGAAAACTAATTGACGTTAAATTTTTAATTATTTATTTTTGTTCATTTATTTTACTAAAAAAGGTTATGCTGTCGAGAAAAATGTTTTTAAACAGAAAAATTTTTATTTTCATTAATTTATTATTTGATCTTTTGATTTTTTTCGCCCCCATAACCCCCCTTGGATCTGTGCCTAAAAATATCGCACCTTTTTCTGATTCTCTGATAAATAATAATAAAAAACATTTTGTTTTTCTGATTTGCGGTTCTAAAATACATACATGCATACATACATACATTACATACATACATACATACATACATACATACATACATACATACATACATACATACATACATACATACATACATACATACATACATACATATATTTCAGGCTTGATTGAATTTTTTTTTAAAAGTAATGTATCTTTATACAAAGTGGACAGCTTAACTGGAACAAAAATCTGTAACTTAATAAATAAAGATTTGTCACAAAATTCCTGAGACGCCTCCATTTCTATTTTCAATGGGGTATATTACAAAGAGGTTTGTTTATTTTCTTAATAAGGGGTGCACCAACCCCCACCTTTTTTTTAAATTTAAGGGTAGGTCCAGTAATATTTTGTTTCAAATCTTTTTAATTGCATATACAATTACGTTTTTTTTTTGTTATTTTTTATAAGCAATGTGTCGGAAAAAATAAAATAGGAAATGTTTACCGAAACTTCTTTAATGTATACATTTTTTCTTACTTCTTCCATACCTTATCATCTTCTCAATAGTTTTTTAGCCAAGTTGAACTGAATGTGATTGGTTTGTTAGCACTTATTTACATTTCAACGTGTAAATTAAAACCCAAAAATAAGGAAATGCCCTATTTAACCGAGACGCATCGTATCGAATTTTTAATGATGATCGGATATGGGGGCAGAAGTCGAACATAGGCAGAAGCTCGGGCAGAAGGCACTCGTTTATTTGCTGAAGTTCATCCAGAAATGTCTCCAATCAATCGAAGTAGGTACGATGATTAGTAAAGTCGAAACTCGATATCGAGAGTTGGGCCTCCTGAGGTATGCTCCTCGACACAAGCATTTAAAAATCGAGGGAGAAACCTGGTTGAACATGCGTTTTAAAAGTTTTCAACGAAACCAAAAAGCATCCATGTAAGATGCAAAACTTGCATGAGCTTAACGAAGGTGATCCTGATCGTAGAATGGACTTTTGCGAACGAATTATGGCTTGTATCGATGGTGGGCAAATTGCTTTGAAATGGGTGCTCTGTTTTTTGATGAAGCTACGTTCACATTACATAGGCACGTCAATCGGTACAACTGCCGTTATTGGGCTGACGAAAATACTCACTGGATGCGTGAATGCCATGCTCAGAAGCCTCAAAAAACAAACGTGTGCGCTATATATTTTTCAATGAAAATTTAACCGACAAACATACCTAACTATGCTCCAAGATGAACTGGTTCCTGCGTAGCGGTTTTAATCCTCAATAATTTGGATCCAGATTTATTGATCAACGGATATGGTTTCAACAAGACGAGGCACATTCTGCTCAAAATGTACGGACCTACCTCAACGAAGTGTTTCCGAATAGGTGGATTGGAAGAAGAGGCCCAGTTGAGTGGCCAGCAAGATCGCCCGATCTTACCCCATTAGATTTTCTTTTTGTGGGGATATCTAAAAAGCAAGGTTTATGCTACTAACGACGTCGCCGAACTTGCACAAAGAATCATGGATGAAATTAGGCAAGTAACGCCAGAAAATGTTCGGAATTCTTTTTATTATCGATTAGGATATTGTCAGCAATAAGGTAGAGGCTACTTTGAAAGTTTTGCATTAAAGCAATTTCAGTAAACATTTCCTTTATTTTTTGCGACACATTGCTTATAAAAAGTAGCAAAAAAATACGTAATTGTATTTTCAATTGAAAAAGCTTTAAAATAAAAAAATTAACCAACCTAGCCTTCCATTAAAAAAAAGTTGGGGTTGCTGCAGCCCCCACATAATTAAAAAAAATAAACAAACCTCTCTGTAATACGCCGCATTGAAAATAAAAATTGGTGTTTCAGGAATTTTTTGACAAACCTTTATTTATTAAATTACAGAATTTGTTTCAGTTAAACTTTCCATTCTGTATATGTATAATTTTGTCCTGTTAATATTCTATATTAATTCCATGCGAAAGAAGGTATCTAATGAAATAATCTTAAGACAAATTTAGAAACAAAAAGATCTATTTATAGTAGCTGTTTTTACTTGATCAAACTGTTAAGTGTAATGATTAGAGCTGTCATAATTGGCCAAAGGCATGCTGTGCTGATCATCAACATAAAATAAAGTGAACAATGATTATAAGACATGTCATTGTATCATTGTGAAACACGTAATTGTTATACGCATCGTTGTCATCGGTTCCACAATCTGGATGGGATCCTTTATAGATCGCATCACCAGTTATGTTTCTGGTAATTTCATTTCCACTATTATTCCAGTAGGTATGAAATGCTTTATTGTTTTTGTTTATTATATCATATGGTATGTTAGATGCAATCAAAATGAAGATTAAATGCATGCGAGAAAGGAACTGAATGAGTACCGTAAAATATACATTTTTATTTGATTTACCGGAGCAGCTTTACAACCGAAATGAACATCAGGGCAAGCCTAAGGGTTCTAATAGCGGATTAACCCCCACAGAGTTTAACCCGTGAACAACAGGGGCAGGTCAAAGATTCCAAACTAAGGCCAAGGAAGCGCTAGATATTTCTGTAACTGGCGCTTTCTATAAACAAAACCATTTAGTTCCTGATACTCGAGATGTCAGGCAACACCACATTTTTTCTAAAACGTTAGATATAATAATTCGTTAAATTGTTTTGACGGTAACAGTTGCGTAACAGACCCTGTAACGAACTGTTACCAGGCTATTCGGGTAAATGCTTAGCGAAAACAATTAACGTGGAGTGCGGCAATCATACAGTGAATTCCCTTTCGTGAGATGGAGTTTCAAAACGATCGGCAAAGTGTAATGAGAACGAGAAGATCCCATCTAGACGGGCTCGCCGGAGCGTGTCCGGTCGTGATTGAAAACATGGAGTCCAAACGGACGGAGATAAGAAACGCCTTATCATTTCTATTAATCGTTTACAATTTACAACAATACCAAATAATTACAGTTTTTATGAAAAATGTAAAGCTATTAAATGTGTTGTTATGAATAAAGTCTCAAAGTATAGAGAATATTGCTTTTATTTCCTGGTCCTTGATTGTACAAGGTATTTTCCAGATGGTCCAACAAACGGATTATTTACAAATTTACAGTGTCAGACATACGATGAGAACGAGAATGAGCTTCGATGAGTAGGTACGTATTCAAATTTCGGGAGTCACTAAAGGCGCAGACGTTTTGAAGTCTATCAAAAGGGTTGATGATGGTCATGATTAGGTACTGTCCTCCCTCACCCTCCTTACTCGCCAGACCTTGCTCCTTGCGATTATTTCTTATTTCCGAAATTAAAATCAGTGCTGAAAGGATACTGTTTTCAGACTATTGATGATATCAAAGTCAGACTTCAAATGCCATTTCAAATTCAGCTATCCAGGAGTGCTTCGCGAAATGGAAATAGAAGAGGGGAGTACTTTGAAAGATACAATACACAAGATACAAGGATCAATAATCTATAAAATTAGTAATAAATTTTAAAAATAAAGTTCGGTTATTTTCTGAACAGACCTCGTATTACATTATTAAAAATAATAAAAGCCTTACAAAACTTTTTTAAACTATCATCAATAACATATTAAATAGAAATTAAATTTTTAAACGATTTAAACTATGAAAACAAAGTCAAGGACAATTATTGGAATGCATGTAAAAGCTAGCAAGAAAAGATAATTTTTTTTATACCGTATACAGAAAGTGTAAAAATCTGATACATATGTAACATTTTATTAGTTTCTTAAATCGAAATAAATATATATGTTGCATACTACAACAATTTTAAAATTTATAATTTATAGTTAGGTATAACTTTGGATTGTTACTACATGAAATTTTGAGTTTTAAAAAGGTATTAATCATGCTAATTCCAAATTAAAAATTATTTTATTTAATTTAGTATGGTAACAAGTTTTTTTATAAAATCTGTTTTGAAAATTTATCTAATTGTTTATTTAAAAACCATGTTTCTTTAAAATGACATTTAGTTAATTAAAACCAGTGATTTTAGTTGTGATTTGAAGTAATTTCCATTCACCCTATTGGAACATCATTAACATTATTAACAAAGTGTCCTGTGTTTTTCCACAAACACAACTAAACGGTGAACCTATCAGTTACGTCACCAATTCAAGTTTGATGTCAACATCACTTGGTAACCTGCCCTTTCCTTTATCAACTCATTACTCATTAGCGTCTAATCTGGCAGCTCAAATAATAGCAGATGCAGTGCATGTGCACGCCGACTAATGTAGCAATGAATGGGCGCCTGATGGCATGTCATATTTAATAAAAATTAATTGGGACGATGCATCAACTATCAACCTCGAGACGTGGTTCTAATAATATAATCTATCTACCCATCAATTGAAATTAATATTAAGAATACTCCCAAAATCTTATACATATATGGTAGATTATTTATTCTCTTTGATACTAAATATCCGTGTCTTTTTAAGTAAAAAGTAACGCAAAAAAATCGAATTGATAAACAAAATTTGCCGATGAAAGAAACTTGGTTTATAAAAAAGGTAAAAAATTGCCTATTAAGGATTTTTGCTAAACTTGAAATAAAATTAAGTATTTAATAGACTATAAAGATATTTTCTTTCTTTTTTAACCTCAAAGTATCCCAACGAAACTCCCAAGAGTTCAAACCGCTGTGATATTTGTTTTATTGTGATCCGAATTATTGCAATTGTTACTTTTGCTAAAAATCAATTACTAAAAACTGACAAATAGGCTGTATATGATACTCTTGGTAAAGTTTTACTTGAGGAACCAATTGAAAATTAAGAAAAATAAACCATTTATTTTGTTATTTAGGGTTTATTATATCTAGGAAATACTAATGCTCCAAATAATTTGAACATTTGGCAACATGGCATTGTTTCTAGGAAGAACACGACTAAAATATCTAGAACTCTCCAGCACTTTCGGTTATACTAACTTTTATTTTAAAGGGGACACCCATTATATTATTGCATTTTCGTATTCTACGTGAAATTTGAGGGTCACTTTATGGAAAATGTGACAAAGTAATTTCAAGAACATGTAGAGAATCTGCTGCATTTTTCCATAAATAACAACCAAATTAAAATAATCTTCATTCGTATAATTTAAACGATCCCCAGGCATTTTTATTTAAGTTATTTTAATTGTTTTGGAGTGTTTCTGGTCATATCCAATTTGACAACAGGTCTGATACGAGAGAAAGTGTCCAAAAATAGAAACTTGCGAATATCTCTAGAAGTACTAATGGCAACCTTAACAATACTTATATGGCTTGAAAGGAAATTTCAATCTGCATACGACAGAGTAAAAAAATACGGGGTGTTCCATAGCTGTTTGAAGTTATCAAAATGTAACAGCAGAAACGAAACACCTAGTATTAAATGTTTTAATTTGTTGATATGCCACAATTTAGCGTTACCTATGCTCTTTAAAGGTACCAAAAATCCGCTTGATATCGCGCTCCTGAAGAGAGTTACTAGCGTCTCCGCGGACCCTTGCGTCTGTCAAATTTTTTCGTTAAAAATTAAAATCTCAAAATCTATAACTCCTAGCTATAGGAAATATTTAATAAAGTGACCCTCAAATTTCACGTAGAATACGAAAATGCAATAATATATAGGGTGTCCCATTTAAAATAACGAAGTTGGTGTCGACTTCCTTCTATAACTGAAAGTACTGGACAGTTCTTAGATATTTTAACCGTGTTCGTCCCAGGGACATTGCCATGTTGCCAAATTTTCAAATTTTTCGAAGAAGTACATTCCTAGATATCGATCGACTCAGATCCCGGTGGGACACCCTGTATACCTATTTAATCTTAGAGTTCAACTCATACTACAGCAGAAAATAATCAGGGACATGACATCCCCTTCATTTACTAATCGGTTATTTAATTAGGGTTAGGTTTAGTTAATAGGGTACCGACCTTTTTAAAAACTAGTATTTTTCACATTAATGAAGATGTGAGATAATTTACATGGTAGTTGATTACATGACACACTACAATAATTATTAAAAACTTCAGTCAGAGATATAAGTTTATGATTTTTTTTGTTTGTTTTTTTTAGGTGAATAAATAAAAAAATATAGTCTGAACAAATTAATTTTTTCGAGAAAGTTTATGATGAATTTCTCTGCACTGCTGGGCAATTTGTTGACAATTGAAATTATAGTCAGGTCGCCTGTGCGGCTGTGTTTATGCCCCGTTTGCCCGCGCGCTCATTCTTCAACTGGTCGACCAGATCTGTATATGGGTATGGCTAAATAAATATTGGAACAAGTTTTTCAAATATTGCAATGCCGAGTTGCCTGGTACATAATGCCAACTTCTTGGTTCTTCAATTGAGATCGGAAAGACTATAAAAGTACCTACAAGAACTAATTTCGTTTGCAGTGTACAAAGAGTTAAAATGTTCCATTAAAAAAACGTATTTGCTATGATTATCCTAAATTATAACATAAAAGTGTGCTGATTTAATTTTATAAATACTTGGAAAACAGCTAGGAGATTGTACAATGCACATCATATTCTCAGGAGTTTCTCATGTTTACTCGGCCCAAGTTGACAATGAATTTTCATTTAACTGTTTAATAGCACGCCATTATTGTCTGATTGCACGTCAATTATACATTCTCGGCGTTGATTTACAATTACTGGCAGCTCAAAGCAGTAATTATAGGAAACTCTCTCTCTCTTAGAATGAAATGATTGGTGGTATGTCTTCTACATTTTAGGGATAATTTGTAAAAACTAAGGAAATGTCTCCTCTGTTAACGAAATACTTTTCTCATTAAATTCACTCTGGTACCAAACTGGTATTAGTTAATTTTGAACAATAACGCAATCTAGTTAGTTGAAATTGGGTCAGTAGAAGTAGTTTCTATACAAGTTCCTTGTGAAATTGCTTCCGAAACATAACGCATTAAGTAAATAACAACCATTTATATTGCTCTGTATTACACAATTGTAAGCTTCGGTGCAGATGTTCTAATGGCTGTCATTAAGTCCACCGCAGACTTAACAATTAAATTCGGAATATGTGAGTCGAAATGTGAGTAAACTTGTCTAAGTTTATGGAAAAATACCCATTAAATATATTTCCCACAACCCTTTAAGAAAGAACGCATAACAGTTAACCACAGTAGGCGCATTTAATATAAGCAAGACATTAAAATATGTATATTATTTTTTGAATTCCAAACTTGAAAAATGAATATTTGTCATAAGTGTAAAAATATTGCTTAATCCGGACCTGTTCAAAGTATGCGCGGTCAAATTACCTCGCATACTCCACTTCCCCGCAATTTGGCTTCATCGGTTCCCATGCTTTGGGATAGGAAAGGTACATTCTAGGTGTTCTGTGGTTATGACGTGCCGAAATAGTCTGTGCCAGATAAATGCAGATGCAGATATCAGGTCTCATCAATATTTGTTACAATTCGACATAACACGATGTGGGCTTAAGATACGTACCCATAATTACTATTATTATTGCATATTAAGCCGCAGTTAATTACTTACTACATCCGTTCACATGTTAGCCTTGATTTGCTCGCGTTACTTTTATTTTTAGTCAGAAAAAAATAAGGGCAGGACAAATTTGAATCTCCCGTACAGGTACACCATCATATAACACCTTGCGTTTGTCAAAAACAGGTAAGTAATGGGTTGGAGTTAATTAAAAACTCATTTCGGATTTTAATTCACAGTATTACACATTATAAAGCAGCCCATACACGGGAGGACCAAGGCAAATCCGTGATAATGGAACGTTTTGCTTCAGTAGCGTTTTGGTAGAAGTAAAACAATAGTTGTTTACAGCTGATTTTGGAGAGTTAATTTTTTAAAATTCTAAATAAGAAATTTCAAATAATTTAAATGTTAAAATTACCTTCATTTATGCTTCGAACAGTTAGTAAAATGTACAAGTTTTTGAGGATGTCGCACATGGCGATCCGATCACGCATCAAAGCGCGACCGTGTGTGGTCGCCCTCAAACTATCAACTGCAATTTCGGCCGTCGAGCGCCTTTATTACACGTTCCTAATTTGAAATTATAACCCGCGATACGTTTATTTGCTGTTGTGAAGCTCACAAATCCTGCTGGGTGGTCGGTTTTTGCACAGTGTTGTCGAAAGAGGTCATCACTTGCCGAACTTAAAAATGAGTAATGTAATTTCTTAGGTGCTAGGTTTGTTCTGTTATGAGTTGTTCATGCTAATAGAAAAATAATGAATGTCTAACAAAAATATGTTTGGTTTAATGTTTATTTCAAAATAAAACCGAAGAGAATTTCTGTTCTTTGTATGGTGGCATACACAGCGAGTCTAAAATATGTAGACTAAATGAAAAAGGAGAATATATTTTAAGCAAAAAGTGAAAACGTTTAGAAAGGATGATAGTATGCTGTTAAAAACCTATATTTTAAAATAATTTCAAAATGAATCCCAAGACCCAAATGAAAGTGCACAATTTTTTTAATGGTAGGTACAATGTTCTCATTTTTAATAACACAGCTCCACAAAAAAAAGTGGGAGGTTCGAAAGACAAGACTATGCTGTCCATATGTTTTTGAGCAATTTTTTTGCAACACACAAAACAGTGGCGTTGTATTGTGTTTTGAAATCTCTCAAAAATTTTAGGTATTGAATTTATTATTGCACATTTTGCAATCAATAGAAAATGGTAAATAGCAACATAGGTGCCTACTTATAAGTATCTTCTTATTTGATTTCCCAATTATCTAAAGACCAGTAAATTTTACGAATACTTTAAAAGAATACTTTATTGCCACAAATTGATTGTACATTTTAAAAACATTTAAAGTTATTTAAATAACCATTGGCGTAAGATTTTTTTTTCAAAAGTCCCCTACTCCTCCAATAACTACGCCACTGGAGTGTATTTTGGAATAAGTTATCCATGAAAAACTAGTCCCCACTAAAAAAATGTCATCCCCCAAATTTTATCACTCAGTCTTTTATGCCAGTGAAGTTACAGGAAAAATAATATAAATATTTGAAACTTTTAACACCCTGTATAGGGAAGCGTCCTATCAACAAATTTTATAGGGCTAAACTTGATTATTTTCGTGGGTAGAACACGCCTTTAAAGTTTGGCAAAACTTATCATTAACGCCCTGTATATCAAAAGACAGCTTGAGAAGTGTAGAATAAGGAACTATTCGTAGTAGAAACTTAACGATTTATCATAAAAGTATATACAGGGTGATTCAGTCATAATGTAGGTATCTAATTTTAAGGGAAGATATGGAAAGATGAGAAGACTACGAATACGCGATTTAAAAAAAATTAAAATGCATATTTACGCTGAAAAAAAAATTTTCGAATCATTATTTAAGCCCTTTTTCAGACCGCTCCTGACCGCTGACCTACAAAGGTTTATCGAGAGTGAATCTTGTTCTACCATAATATTGTCATTAACCTAGCTTTTAATGCGTTTTTATTCCGTACTGAACTACAACGAATAAACAGAGTTTTTTTAGCTAGACACATGAATGAATAAGATGTTTTCTACATTTTAAATATTAACAAGTATTTTTTATTTGTTAATAAAAACAAATGTATAAGGATAATAATTGTTTTCGAATAATTGAATATGAGCTTTATTATGTTCAATTAATTATTGGTGCGTATACCTCATTGTGTGACTTATTGCTTTTCAAAGACCTACCTACCTATTTAAAGTGACAGTACGGCTAAAAAACGCTCACTCGTCTGCCCATAAAGTCTTAATAAAGTTGGGATCTGCTGCACTTTGATTTTGAAACCAATTCAACACGACTGACTGGGGAAATCAGCTGTTTCTCTTCAACGTTCGAACGCTTTGTAGTCCTCCGGCCGGCGCGTTCTCTGTTGCGAAGTAGGGCGCCGAGTTAACGGGAGTTAAGGGGTAATTTGTTTATTTTTTAAAGGGTCGAGAAAAATGAGTCTGTTTTTATTAGATTTTTCGAATACGTGGTTAAAATTAATGACATTATGACTGAATCGCCCTATAGGTATAGGATTCTAAAAGATTTTTGAAGAGAAAAGCAACAACTTTTGTCTAATAATTTTTATTTTCGAAAACTTACATCTTATTCGGTATGTCGTTCCAATTAAAATAACGCTTATGAGCCGCCTATGCAATAAAAAACAACCGATAAGAACGTTTTATGGGATGATTTAATACCTTAAAAATTGCTCAGTGGCTGTCGAGAGAATTTAAAAATACATCATCTTAAAAGCGAAAAAAGTATTACACAAAAGCTGTTGCTTGTGACGAGTTAAATGTGTATTTAAAATGTTTCTGGGACCACCTGTATATTTTAGAATCACCCTCAGTTACTTAAAAAACTCATTAAAATGTTAATCGGTCTTAGTAAAAATGCAATATTCTTAATTTGAAAAACTCATTTACTATTATCTCCCTACAATCTGATGTGTCAAATTAATTATATTACGGTTAGGTAGATTCACGGTAGATCGTATATCTAATCTAATAACACCCGTAGGAGGTTAGATCTAGCGTAAAACGCTTCTATATCTTTCCGTGGGCTGGACGAAGCTCGTTAGATTATGCGAGAAGTGGAGACAACATAGTTTATCATCGACGATGATGTGAATGAAGGGTGAGTTAGACACGGAAGCGCCTACTCGCCCGTCAACAGATTGTTTTTTTTATACATGTATTCCTAGTAGTATTTTTAACTTAAATAAATTACCTAGTGTAAGTGCACCAGTAATTGTCACTTTATACTTAGGTATAATTCCAGAAATAAGATTATTTGTAAATATGTAAAAAGTGCATATGTCGTACTATCTACAGGGTGTTCCTTTTTAAACGTACTAATTTGTGTAATTTTATGTGCGCTAAAAGGTTTCACGCCATATTCTCAAAACCCTTTAATTTTATAACAATTTTGCATGAAGTTTTTCATTTAAAATTAATCAGCGATTTGAAAAATGTCATAAGATTTCAAAAAAACTCATAGACGTAGGAATTCTATTTAAAAAAGGGCGCTGTCTACCTGTGTACCACGTCACTGATGGTTGTAGTGAATCGTGTGTAGGTCATTTTTAAAAGACATTATGTTGCCACCCAATTTGGTTTCGTTAGTAGTTGCTGTTTTTTAGATATCACGAAAAAGTTTAAACAAAAATTATATTTGACACCCTTTCCTGTTCAAAATGAAGTCCAGTCAACTGTTAAAGTTGGTACGTTTAAAAAGAAAGGGTGTTTCTGAAACCAGTGAACTCCTTCAAAAGGGGCAATAGAACAAATTATTTTAAGCTTAAAATTCACATGGATGTGACGATCGTAGTTCACTTTGTTTTCGACATACAGGAAAAAATATCGCTTTTTGAAATATCTCTAAGGAAATGTAGGTACACTTTGTATTTCAAAATTTCGACGACAATGAGTTTTAGAGTTCTGATCTTTTATATTAAAATGAGTGAATTTCCATTTACTTAACTGTTTGTTCTATAAAAACAGTTGATGAGAATTTTTTATTATAAATACAATTATTACAAAACATATTTAGTTACAGCGTTGTTGAAAGTTCAAAAAATCATGAACATAGAAAATATTACCTGTCTAAGAGAATAAGGTCTAAACAAAATGTCAAAATTTCTACGCCAATGAATTTTTAATTTTTTGGCACATTATGTCGAATTTAAAATTGTATTTCTGACAAAAAATTCCCATAGACTGTTTTACGGAACGAATAGTTTTAGAGCTTTATCGATTTACGTCTTTTACTTATCTGGTAAAAAAACACTAATCCGATTTAAAAAATTTCTAAGGGTACTGAATCGTTATATTTTACCAGTGGATGACATATTTGTAAGTTATTACAGCGGAGCTACTTCGACAAATCAGTGGGCCAATTTTCATCAGTTTGCGTTAGAGATGTTTAAAAAATATGATAATTTTTTCTAATTTCAACAGACTATACTTCGAAAACGAAGCGAACGTATCTTTATGATATAGTAAAAAAATGCGAGAGTTGATAACAAAATACTATTTTTAAAAGGGAATCTAATAAAAAGCAAATATTGTTAGGTAAAAAACAAATCTTATTAATCTAGTCATATTCAACACTCATCTAGTCATATTCAACACTTTTGAAACTGTCGTTTTAAAATGTCATTATTTCCTAAACGTTTTGTTTTCTTTTTAATATTATGTTCTATTAATATTTATTAATTCCATTCACTACGAGGCTATAGTAAGATCTAAGTAATTTCAAAAAAATCCTTAGAGCGGTTTCCCAGATATCCATCGATGGAGTTCGAGGTGGGACACTGTAGACACACTTTTTTTCCAAGACTTTAGTATAAACCAGCCATAACTAAGAATAAAAAAATCTTTTCTAAACATGTTGGCTGGTTATTGGAAAAATGTGTTCTGGCTTCCTCGCGACAACCAGTGGAAAAGGACTGAAAACAAAAACAAAACTCGAACAAAATGTAGCCCGCTTGATGGAAACAAGAGTTTTGGGTTTGTTTCATTTTTGTTTTTATTTTGTTCTAGAAAACACAAACAGGACTCAACTGTCCGTTTAGTGGAAAACCGCCATTAGAGTGTTATTTCCTGTAATATCAACTGTTAGGAATCTCATAATGTTGAGTCAGATAACTTTTGCATACACTGCACTATTAGGCTTCGTTGGATAGGATTTTTTAGGAAACATTTTATTAAATATATTTGAATTAGCTTAATACCTACAACAGAACAAAAAAATGCTAATATAAATATGTGGACCAAATAAATAAAAATAATTGCCGGAATTTTTTTTCCGAATATCGAAAATGACGTTTTGAATAAAATGGTGGATATATTTTTTCCTGGAAACACCATATGGAGTTACAAGTAGGTAATGGAGGAGTTTTCAAAATATCCAGTAGCGTTGAATTTCTGTTGCTTTCATCAGTAAGAGGAACTCTATTTTCCTCATCCTTTTTAGAATTAGTTTTTCCTATGATGGCAATTATTTATGCACTTACCATACAAAGCCTAGTAATTTTTTTATTTTGATTTCTTCAGTTCGTTTTTCTTTTCGGATACGGTACAAATAAATTAATTGTTTGGGTGGAATGAAAGAAGTGCAGTCACCTCGGCCACCGCGAGATGTAGACAGGTCGCATTGAAATATAAACATGTGACAGGTCCCTTTCAAGGAACGGTCCTCTAGAGCTTCCGGTATTCAATGCGCTAATAATCGTGGTGGAGTCTGCACCTATTTATTAGCCCTTATTGCTTCCTGACGGCTGCAAACAGATCGGGTTCCCTACTTAGTGTCCGGTTTCGAAGGGAGGGAGGCCATCCATTTTTGCGCGTAGCACAGAATATTGCGAAGTTTTGAATTAAGAAATTTTTTAGTCGATATTTTCAGGTAAACAATATGCATTTAAAAGTAGGTATGTTGCCATTAAAAAATGAGGAAGAAGTCATCCTTTAAAAGTACCCCATACGTAATAAGTCTGAGCTTAAAATAGGAAAAAAATATATTGAAGAACTTTTAAGATATCGTAAACAAGGGCCACCTCTCTTTAAATGAGGACCTAACGAGCGTTCAAATAAAAACGTGGTCGAAGTTGGCTCTGTCACATTGGACGTAGGGAGTAGCTTATAGCGACCAACTTAACCTCATTTCTCAACCAGCTGTATAGCAGCTGTCAGTTTCAATAACGTTAACGACTATATAACTTTATTTTAAAGAATAATCGTGATAACAATAACAAACAATTAAAGGAGCTGCGGAAAGTGTCCCCCTCCTTGTTATAACAATAAATGAAAGCGGCTGCTGAAAGTATCCCCCTCCTTGTTCCAAGCACTTTTCACACCTGTTCCTCAAAGAATTAAAGACATTTTCTAAGATGCTCGGGGTATTGTTAATTTCACGAATCTTGTCTATAAGTCGCGCCTGCAGATGGTTTAAATCAGGAATATAGGCAGTTCAAAAATAGTGTTTTTAAGGTAAGGCCACAAAGAGAAATCACACGGCGTAATATCACATGACCTCGGTGGAAATTCATGTTCAGCATTGAGACTTATTAGTCGATTTTGGAAAACTTCCCTCAACATATTCATCGTCTCGCCTGCCGTATGTGCCCTTGCGCCATCTTGTTGAAAGTAAAAGTTGGTAATTTCGTTTTCTTCCAGCTGGTTAACAAAAGGAGCGATAATTTCTTCTCTATACCTTTGCGCAGTAAGAGTACCATTAAAAAAATAGGTCCATAAATCCTTCTTCGATTGAGAGCACACCAAACTCCAATTTTTTGAGCGTATAGAGGGCCCTCGACAAAAAAGTTATCTGGTTTTTCAGAAGACCACATTCTCATATTCTGTGAGTTTACGTAACCACTTAAATGAAACCAGGCTTCATCAGAAAAAAAGGTGATATTATGAAGTTCACCGTAGTTGTTTAAAAACCATTCACAAAATACAGCCCGTCGCGGAAAATCAACTTCATGAAGTTCTTGCTGACAAGTTAAACGATAGGAGAACAAACGCAAATCTTTTTTTAACACTATGTGGCAAGTACCGACTTATACTCCCACCATTTGTGATAAAACACGTACAGAAGTTCTTGGCGCATTTTCCATTATTTGTTGGACATTTTCTTTTAATTCTTCAGTCCGCTTTTTAGGTCGGCCGCTTCCTTCTTTTCTTGTTACACTGCCCGTTTCACGAAAAACATTAACACAACGCTGAATTGCACTTTGAAAATTTGTGTACTCAACAACGCCGGGAAATTGATTTTGAAATTCTATGAAACATTCCTCAATAGAATACTTCCATATTCCATCAATCTTGCGTCCATTTCTAAAGTAGGACTCTATGATAAACACTTTTTGTTCTTGAGAAAACACCATTTTAAACGCTTTTTAAAACGAAAATATTCAAATTGATAGCGGCGATATAGCGCTTTGACAGATGACGTTTAAGTTCATTTGCTATACTCTACGCCCTACGTCCAAATTTTCAGAACCAACTTGACCACGTTTTTATTTGAACGCTCGTTATAACTCCCTTCGGAAAAAGGTTTGTCTTTTTTTTATTTTAACTATTTCCCAGAATTACAAATATTTACTGAGGTCTTACTTTTTGAAAATTCGTCCATCTACGTGTACGTTTTGAGAATCGCCATCCACATGGAATGGAATCAAAACCTGATCTAGAGTTCGGGAGGATCGGTTCTTAACAGAGTAGTACTCTATTCATTCTTTCAATTTTTATTCATTTTAGCGAGAGTTTGTTCCAGTTGTTCTATCCGGTTACGTTTGCATAAGCTACTATAAATTGTAAAGTGAAAAGTAAATGAAGTCCCAATATGTTTTATTAATAAACCCTAAGAAGCACATATTCAGGGACTATAAACTTACTTAGCTACAAATGTTTTCTCGGGGCAAAATTATGCAAAATTGTATTAGTCGAGGTATTAGTGCTCTTTTGTCCGAAATCAAATAATACCACATTTATTCTACACCATCTAAAATTGCACTTAGTTTATAAGGTTAAAAAAGTGGGAAAATTACACATTTATAACGAACGGTTTACATTTTTGTATTGCGAAATTAATTTGTAATAACTGAAAAAAAAAAACAGTAGATCTATTCAAGGGCTGTAGAGTAATGAGCTGTTATTACAATTCGGATAACAAAATTGTGGATACAATGTATTTGTTTCGTGAATTTTACTTGTCAATTTTCACAAATACTCAAACATATACTGGTTCTGAAAATTTAAAGTACTCGTAAATTGAAGGGGTGGTTTTAAACATATACTAAGTTGCCGAAGGGACCAGATTCCGTTTCTGGTTAATGAACGGTAAAGCATCAAGGTTGACGTTCGATCACAGCCCTTGATGGGTCCGCAGAGTTCTTATAGCGAAGTCCGCCTTAAGTTTGGGCAGTTAACCTCTCTGGATTTTACCCATCTTTGGATTGTCGCCGACTGGAACTGATGATCGACTTGTAGTTGTACTTTAATTTTGTTTTGCGGTTTCCTAGTTCGAATTCCGTAATATTGCGAGAAGTTTTCAGATTCCGAAATCCAAACTGAGGTAAATTTCCTATTTTTGAAGGGCGCCATCGGCGACTTTGGTATTTGTGGGCGACTGTGAGTTTCTTAGAAAATTTTTGGGAACTTAGTTGAAGCGTCATCTCAATAATAAATAAATAAATAACTTGTGGCTATGGCCTGTGACACGCGACTAATGATAAAGTCTTCATACTAAAAGAACCAGTCTCATTTTGTCGACGATTATAGTTCAATTTCCTTTGAAGTTTACCAGGTTAGGACAACATGCGAGAAAGGAGAAGACATAAACAATCAGACACATACAGGGTGATTCAGGTTTAATCTGGATAGCTTCAGGAATCGTTAGAACAGGTTAAAATAATGTTCATTCATGATATAAAGTTTATTCCTAAATCACATCGTTTCGGAGATAGAGGGTGTTTAAGTAGGAACTTTTGTCCCCTTTCTTAGCACAAAAATACTTTTGAAATAATACTTTTAACGATAACACAGGCCAACAAGGAAAAAATTCCAGAGATCAGACACTACGTTTCCGAAGGCATTTGGCGCGCTGAATCCGAGTCTGGCCTCAGAAAGGATCCATCACCCTAGGTTTCCGAGATATTCTAACCTAAAAGTGCAAAAAACACGTATTTTTGCTATTTTCAAGGTTATGTAACTTAGCGAAAAAAATTTTTTTCTCAAAACTGAAAACATCATTGGAAACGACTATCTTTCCCCTTCAAAACGCATTTTTTTATTTGGAAAAAGCTTTATTTTTCGCGGAGATATCGTCGATTAAAGATGATCAGTATAGCTACCTTATTAAACCATGGCTCGACCTATAACACAATATCACTAAGCGCTACAAGCCTTAGATGTCAGGAAGGTTAACCCCAAGCCCTGTAACTGAATAACACTAAGCGCTACAAGCCCTAACCACCAAGAAGGTTAATCCCAATAACCCAAATAACCCAATAACCCAATAACCCAATTGGTTCATTGAACATAGTAAATGATTGCTTTAAAATATAATAAGTGTATCATGACATTACTCAATATATTACAATATTTAGGATAACTAGTAACATTTCATGGACGATTAGGGCTCACAGCGCTTAGTGTTGTGGGGTTATAGGGCTTGGGATTAATCTTCCAGACATATAGGGCTTGGGGTTAACCTTCCTGACGATTAGGGCTTGCAGCGCTTAGTGTTATTGGGTTATAGGGCTTGAAGTTAACCTTCCTGACGATGAGGGCTCGCTCCGCTTAGTGTTGTGTGGTTATAGGGCTTGGGGTTAACGTTCCTAACAATTAGGGCTAGCAGCGCTCAGTGTTATGGGGTTAGCCATGATGTAATAATATAGCCATACTGGTCATCTTAAATTGACGATATCTCCGCGAAAAATAGAGCTTTTTCCAAATAAAATAATGCGTTTTGAAGGGGAAAGATAGTCGTTTCCAATGATGTTTTCAGTTTTGAGAAAAAATTTTTTTCGCCAAGTTACATAACCTTGAATATAGCAAAAGTACGTGTTTTTTGTACTTTTAGGTTAGAATATCTCGGAAACCTAGGGTGATGGATCAATTCTGAGGCCAGATTCGGATTCAGCGCGCCAAATGCCTTCGGAAGCGTAGTGTCTGATCTCTGGATTTTTTTTTTGTTGAAATTTTGTCGGCCTAATTAATTTTCACAAACGTCAGTTTATACAAATCGTTGTGAGTTTTGTTTCTCCTGACAAGGCCAAATATAAAAAATAAGACACGAAAAAGTTTCAAAATTAATGAGACAAAAGTAGCGTGCAGCTGTTTTTTTTTTGTAGACGAAAACAGATTAAAAACATCTCTCAAAAAACCTTTCGCAGGTTTACGAAATCATTTCTTTTAAATCATTGTTTTTATATTGTGGATGAATTTTTTAACTTTTATGAACTCTACTCAGCCTATGTTATGACTATAAATGTACCATTTAATATACATAAATGTCAATAAAGATCTATCTATCTAGTTATTTTATTTCCTTTTTTTTCGTAACCTCCTCTTCTCTAATTCTATATTTATTTCATACAATTGATTCCTTGATTCTAACTTGGTTTTTGTACACCTCTATATTTCATTTTTTGGACTCCAAAAACATTAAATTATGGAATTTCGAAATTTTAGAAAAGAAAAAAAGTATGTACCTACTTTACACATTTGGTTACATATTTTAATTACAATTTTTTGTAGTGAAATTACGTAAAAAAATATGAGTGTGTATAATTCAGTTAGGAAATTTCTGAAAATTTCATATATTTCAAATATTTCTAAAATTTTATGCAATATATGAAAAAATTTCAATGACCATTTTATAGATAAAAAACATATTATGTAGGTATAATAATTCATGATTTTACTAATAATAATTTGAGATCTGTGTTTAATATCCATTATACAGAGTGATTCATTACTAATGGGAAAATCGAATAATATCAATAAGAATAGAAGCAATTCTTATTGTATTTTTTCTATAAAATAAAATCTTACAAATAGAAAATAATTTATTTTCATGATTAATGAGGACGTGGTATAGTTGTAAGTCCACCCTTAAATTCGCTAAGGGGCTTAAATCATCCCATAAATACGGAAAAAATAAAAAATTACTTGAAAAATCTAGATTTTTCAAATATTATTTGATTTTTTCATGTTTAGGGGACGATTTCACCCCCTATGAAGGTTGATTTTTATAAAAATTTTTGGAATAATTAGGTCAAGTCGGCTTAATCTCTCTGATCAGAAAAGTAAGATCTATTATAAAATATTCGACAGTTTTTTTTATATCGCTATGATATTTTCGTATGTTATCACGTTCACCCCTTCGTTACAGGGGTGGTTTTCTTATAGATACTAGTGAGAAGTACACGATTTGAATTTCTAATAATTTAAAATATCCTAGTACTTTTCCTAGATTTTTCAAGTAATTTTTGATTTTTTCAAAAATATATTATTTATATATTTCAGTTTTGCGTCATCATATCAACCCCTAATTAGGGGTGATATTCGACATTTTTCGAATAACTAAAAAATATGCCAATCTTGATTTTTCATTACCAATAATTTTACATATGCAGAATATTTTTAGGATTTTTTTTTAAGGTCTCTGGCAAGGGTGAGAAAATAGGCTAAAAATATACTGTTTTTCCGTCACTCTTTCTCTCCAGAAAACTTAGAAAACCACGTTTTACAAGTATATTTTCAACATATTCAGTATGATACTGAAACCAGTGAAACCTTATCTTAACTTTAAACTTTGCACACATTTTCTTAACTGTTATTTTTAGCGTTATTATTTAATATTAATACTAATGTGTTGAGACGTATTTTTTATTCATATTTACATTAGTACACTGAGTTCGTGTATCCCCCAACTCTACAATCATTGCTTCTGTGAGGGGCAATACAACGTTGATGTATTTGTGTCGATTTGTTACTTTCACGGACGGTGTTTTTTTAATTAAATGATATTTGTAGTGAACAGTGGTGTATTCAAATGAAATACAACGGTTTACACGAATAGTAAAAAAATGGTATAGCCGATTGGTACCAAGATCAAACAAATATTTCAAACGAACGAAAATAAGTTGATAAATACGATAATAAACGTAAGATATCGTATCATCTCAAAAGATGATTATTTATTTAACGTTTTCTTCCTATTTCATAATATAAGAAGTATAAGAATTCTTTATAACCGGCAACATTGCATAGCTGACCTACTAAAAACTTTTAAGATTTCTCCTGTATATCTCGAAAATCAATCTTGTCTAAAAAATAGCCCTAGACACATTTTTGAAATTAAATAAAAGTTAATTTAAAAAATAAATAAATTTTTAATACACAGACATTTTTTTTAATAATTATGTATTCATATATATTTTATAGGCTCACAGCCTTGTCTGACGTGGAAACAGGTGTTCTTAACAAATCGAACTCGAGTTAGGATGGAAGTTATATGCATATTAGAAAAGATCTTGGATAGGCTAGTTAGAAAGCCACAAAATCGAAAATTTATGAGCGAGTATTCTGTACAAAAACATCTTTACGTCGTCCCGATATTTAACGCATCGTACCCTGGGGTACACCATATACAAAGCCTTTATAAATAATTGCAAGTCACCTGACCGCAGAGTTTAGGCAACCAACATTGCAAGATTGGTACTATTAACTAAAGATACCTAAATGTTAACGTTACCAATATCAATTATTCGTTTACAATGATCAGAGACAAACCGTTGTGTCTACGCTCGAGATAATGCGATGGATAAATAAAATATACTGAAAAATTACACGAATCACCAGCCAGTAGTACAGAATGTTGTGTTTTAACGTAATCTTGATTTTATTTTAATTTTACTACAATTTAATTGCGAACGCGAAGGAAATAAAATTAATGCATTTTGGAAGAATTATACAGGTTTAGGGGTCTTCTTACCTATTAACCTTCAAGTTTGCAACACTGCCGCGAGTCGACCGTTTTGTTAAAATTAATATTCAGTCGGGCCCACACACTCTCGATTTTATCTGCGTATTTATTGCCATGGAAGTCGTAAGTCGTGTTAATTTTATTTTAATTGATGCGGCGGAATTTTTGCCGAGATGAGATTTTTACGAGGAAGTTTATGCCTGTCGGCGGCGGGTCTACCAGCTTTTTGCGTCGCGAACCAAGAATGTATCCATCCGATATAGGTCGCTGCCGTCGTTTCGGAGTTTTATATTTTTATTTGTTCGTTCTAATGCACTTAATGGGGAAAGTACGCGTACTGAGGGGTTTGAGATTGTCAGGATAATGTCGTTTCTACACTGAGAAATGAGTTGAGAGAATTAGTGCAGAAATGATAGAGTAGGGTGCCATGACAATTTAATTCTTATGGCTCCAACTTTATGATCTGTAACGCTACAAATGATTGGCATGGTAATATTTTAGTTATTTGTATGATCAACATTTCTACCAACTAAATAGGAGAAGAGATCTGCCCAGAAAATGACCAAACTTTATTTTTTTAAATTTTTTTATTAATTTTATTCATTATCGGTCCTTATCTCCTTCAAAGTATTATTATTATTACTATTCACACTTTTTCCAGAGGTGTTTCAATTTCGCGAAGTAGTCCTGGATAGATTCATTTGAAATGACCCTTTAAAGTCTGTGACGAATTTACTTTGATGCCATCAATATTCTGAAAACGGCGTTCTTTCATCACCGATTTTAATTTCGTAAATAAGAAAAAAATCGGAAAGATCAAGGTCTGGTAAGTAAGGAGGGTGAGGAAGGGCAGTAATTATGGCACAAAACTGAGGAATTGACAAAGCTGAGTGTGCGGACGCAGTGTTATGGGCAAGAACCATGAGTTTTTTCGCCACAACTCTGGTCTTTTTTTGCGGATTTATTCACATTGAAATACACACCTTGATAGTACACACGGTTCACTGTTTCACCTTGAGGCAAGAATTCAAAATGCACAATTCCAGTAAAGTAGAAAAAATAGTGATGATTGAACTTTTGTCTCAATGTAGTATCCATAAACTCAGATTTCATCTCCCGTTGTGATCCTTTGAATGAATGTTTCATTGTCATTGGATTGTTCAAGGACTTGCCGACAAACGTCCAAACGATTTTCTTTCTGTTGTTGGTTATCACATGAGGAACAAATTTTGCTGCAACTCGATACATGTTCAATTTTTCAGTCAAAATTTCATGACCCAATTGAGATGCTAATCTTTTCTGCAATTTTTCTGACAGTCAATCGGCCATTTGCACGCAGCGGATCTTTGACTTTCTAAAAGTGGGAGTCATCTTTAAGTCGAAGGCATTCCTGGTCGAGGATCATCTTCAATTAACTGACGACCACTTTTAAATCGTGAAAACCATTCGTAACATTGTGTACGACCCAGAACATCATCTCCGTAAACTTGTTTCAAAAGTTGAAACGTTTCCTAAATAGCTTCCCAATATAAAAAAAAAATAATTTTTTTTGCATCGTTGTTCCAGAAAATCGCAAATTTTAAAAATCGCCACTGAAACATAAACACGTTTCATTCAAATGATAATATCACGAAAACTAAATGAGATATCAACAATCCAAGAACATGTGGTTACAAAGGAGATTATACATTTATAAAAAAATATCCTTAGTGAGCAAGAGTATTACATTATGCAAGCTTAGGGGTAAGTAATATGAAAATAAGCATATGATAATAAGCAATTCCTACTCATTAAAGTGAAATGAACGAAAATATTCACTACTTCTTCAAAAGCAATAAACCACTGCTTGTTAACTGTTGACATCCTGGATCTCCTTCAGAGCTTGCCCTTGGTTTCCACTACGAAGAACACGGTGAACAAGGCGCCCAACAGGCAACAAAGCGCGAAGAACAAGAAGAGAACGTCCATACCAAAAATTTCCACCAAGATCTCGAAGTATCTAGTCATAAAGAAGACTGTGACCCATATGGAACAAGACATCAACGCTGAAGCAGTAGATTCCACGTTAGAAAAGAACAACGACACAGCAGTAGGGCCCAATGTAGAGACCCAAAATTGAAGGTGATTATGAAAGTCGTCAGGGTCAGTATGGGGATGAAGGATATGTTGCTTATGTCCACGTTATGATTTCTATGATAAAAATATATCCCAATGGGCAATTCGGAGTCCAGCATGTCGAAGGCTGATCTTAGGAGGATTATTTTCTTTCCTTGTCTGTCCACGACCAATGGCGTGAAGAAGCTGCTGAAAAACTCGATCGGAAGTGTAGTACCTGTAAAATGGAGCTATTTATTTCATGTACCGTGCATGGAGGACAGAAATTAAGAAAAGCAATTATTCAACACTGATTTCTCACCTGCTTGTTCGAAAATCTGCTGCCCGTAGAACAACACACCGCTGATTCCGGAGAGCTGTTGAAAAACCAACAGTCCAAAAGATATTACAAAGGCCCTAACCACCCCTTTAGACTTTATGCTATCCAGAAATGTACCCTGAACTTCTGCCTCCGTTGCGGTTTGAATTTTTTTGAGTTCTTTATCGACGATTTCATCACCAGAACGGATCTTCTCCAGAACTATCTTGGTCAAGAAGCATTATAAAATGGTCATGAACAATTTTAGTGACACTGGTAAACAGCTAAATAGTACCATACCAGCATTACTACAACTTTGTTTCACCAGTTGTAAATCTTTTACAGAAGACTACGTCATAACAAATGTAAATTCTTAAATAAATAACATCCCTATCATCAAACAAATGAGATCGATATTTCTTGGCTTTATACTTTATAAGAATACGATGTTGTCTTATATTTCATGTGACGAAAATAGCGAAAAAAAAATAAAAACATGTCTATTTTTAAATAGCATTTCTTGACAACTCCTAAGATAGGAATGATACTAACAGTTAAATTAAAAGATTTAAAAAATCATCATTATATGTATTATTAAAAATATCATTAATTTCATACCATTTGTATGTGTGTGTGGTAAAATATGTAGATTGTATCTGAAATACGTGGGAAATAACATAAAACATTCACTATATTGTTTAAACAAAGTCGAATTAGTTGATATAAAATTTCAGGTTACACAAAATTTGATTTTAATCGCCAATTTGTGGCCGATTAATTTCTTCCGTTCGCAATAAAGTTATAGTTTTATTCCTACCGCATTTGACATGAAATATAAGATAATCTGAAATCTAGATTTTCTGTACAAGTATACATATGTTCAGGCATAGAACACGGATAAAAATCAATTTAGAATAATTTAATATTTTTTATTTATAGTCGTTTTTTTTTTGTATTATTTTACAGATAGTATTGTGAAACATACTGTGTATTTACTAAAAGTTATCTCTTCTGATTCTTATTTAATTATTATATGAGACCTACAGTACATCACGGTAAAAAATGAGCGGCAAATTCCACATAATGCTCACAGTGGTTTGACTTTATCCACGCTCACGGGTATAAAACACTGCGTATGTAGAGGACTCTAGATCATACACTACAAGGTAATTTCATCGAGCGTTACTGACGTAACGTAAAAAGGTCGAGTATACGCTCTGGGCAGGCATCCGTCTCCTGCTTAAAGATGTACAGATGCTCAGAGTCGACGTTCGGTCTTTTGTGGATTTGGTGTCTGGTGGGTGGCTTTCCATGTCTCGGATCAGGTCAGCTTCCAAAACCATAGCAACAGATAACGATGTTGAAGTATGGCATCTCCGGAATGATGAATTTCCCTGGACTTTCCAAAATAATGATGGACAGGGTATTGTGTTGATTAGGTCCGAATTTCGTAATATTCGGGCATTTTTGGAATTTCCGAATTCGGACCTAAATTTTGGCCTCGGCAGGCAAACAGAGTGGTGGATGATTATTGCTGCATCAGCGGTTTGAGCCACATGGAAATTGGAAACATCGGTGAAAAGTGTAGCTAGCGATTTCTAACTGATAAATAATGATATTACGGGAAACAACTGCTCTGCTATACGTGAGACAACTGACAAAAGACATACCAGTTTTTGATGTCTATTTTCTTTAAAAAATGGTATTTAATGACGACTATATCTTAGGTGTTAATTTTATTCACATGAATGTAGAATTTCACTTCCATATTTTACCACATCAAATATGTATTCCATCATATTCCATTTTTGCTGTAATTAAACAGAAATCTTTAATGACTTTAATACATTTTTGTAATAATGATAAAAGGTTACATTAACTATTACTGCATAAACTATAGGGCCACACAGCAACACAGAGACTATTATGTATAAAATATAAATATTGATCGATCTCCTGATAATTCAGAAATGATGGATGTCTCTCTCAACACGTCGGTAGCACGCGTATTAAAAGTTTGAGACAGGGCCCTGCTTCAAAGAACCCCACATTATGAAAATCAAATATCCACTAAAACGATTAAAGTTTCATAGAGTGGACTCACGTCCTTGCATGGATGTCGAATTTGATAAAGTGAACTTCGGATAAGTTTCAGTACAGGTTCAGGTTTCAGATGTTGAACACATTTTAAAAGTAGATCGACTCTTGCGCTTAGTGATTGCTGTGAACTAAAAAGCTGTGTTTCTCCAATTACCGAGCAAGTAGTAAAAAGTCCTATTGGCAAATTTCCTCAAGTCGGACGGCGCAAGATCAAATTCAATTTGTCATAGGCCGTTAAAATAAACAAGCCTTGCGAGAAAACGAGACAAAAACCTGACTCCACGATTCTCAAGGCCGGTCAGATTCGTCCAACTGTATTGTGAGCGCTGTTGCCGTTTGGACGGGATTTCTTGGGGGTGGGAAAAATTTAAAACAACATTAATCATGTTATTTTTTCCCTTTCGTTATCTAAATTATGATATAAGATGTCTTTTTTATTTTCTTGTTTGCAAGATACGGTCGAAAATTCAAAAAATTACAGAGCCATAAAACCGACTCATATAATATTTATATATATTCATAATGGATAAATTTTTCATATATTGTCTCCATTTCGTAAATGTAAAGACAACGTAAATACAGTCTAATTAGATCATAAAACTTGAAAAAATTATTGCACTTTATGACGGGGAAGGGTATATTGTATGATAATATCAAAAAAGTAAATCGAAAGAAGTCACTTTAATTAAAGTGAAAAGCGTGTTTTTAAAATTTTTTTTCTGTCCACGAAAATCTTACACGACCTATTGAAATATTAAATATTTTATGTTGTAGCCAATTAAATTACCTATAATTTAAGGTAGCTAGAGTCATTTTTCACTAATTTGTTAGCAGTAAAATAAAGGTCGAACGCGGAAATATCAATTGTCGTTTGTTTTTATTGCAACTAATTGTTTAATTACTAAACGTTAATTTTAGAAGTTAATATCGTAGGTTCTAATAGATCCAAAAAAACCTATCCAAAAAGAAAAATTTCAAAAGGTTGAAATTAAGTTGCCCTTTACAACTACCAAAGTTGAATGTACAAAACAACAAATTGTTCCAGGGTCAGACAAAAGCCGCTCTGAAATGAGCCCTTTTTGTAATAAATAGAGCTTATTTTTACGGAAAGAGAAAAAGAAACGGAAGAGAAATCCTACGCCTCTTCGTTCCCAAGATAACTTTTTTTATAATGTTAATTGTTAATTAACTGTTGGACGTATCGGACCGGGATTTTAGTGGCAATTAAAGAAAGGGTTAAACTTTTATTTCCAGAAAGTTTTAGATTGATAGTTCATGTAATAAACGCGCCAACAGCAGTAAAAGTTAACGTTAATGGACAGCCTGTACGCAGGAGAAGGAGCGCCGTGCCCGCGCAAGCGCATGCAGGCCGCCCTCGCTCACGCGCGAAATTTTTGACCCGAATTTAAAACGTTCAGGTCATAATAACTGTATTTACTCTATGGTAAGGAATCATAAAATTCTGCTGTTCTACTATTAAGGTTATGAAAATCATTATTTTCTAAACAAATTGTTTGTTTGTATGTAAATATATTACATAATACATTAGCTATACATACAGAGTGAAAGGTAAATGTGTTTTGACCTATAAAGCACTGTTTTGCACTTGCATTTGGCTTCTGTTTTTGCAAGAACTCTAATTCCACATTTTTGTTTAACCAATACTTTTTTGGTTACAATATCCCATGTTCAAGGTGGCTATGGAATGTAGCAAGATACACAGATTTAGCAGCTTCAGGAGTAGCAATTCTCATTAAGCACCATAAGACAGATATAGATTTTGATAGCTTGTTCTTGTAGGGGTGCACTGAATTTAGGGCTCTGGTGAAAATATAGTTCCAAAAATTTTAGAGTCGCCCTTGGTTTACAGAATTAGCTATTGTTAACTTTGAACATTATATAGCTTTCTGTAGTATTCTATCTGTTTCCTATATAAAGTCTGTATTCTTATAAGTAACATTAGATATAAATGACAAATAGTACAGATCTAGTAATGTATCCTTGCGGTACACCACGTGTTATATTTTTCGTTTTGTGATCTACATTCTAAATGAATGTAGTATGTATTGTTGTATTTATGCACTAGTATTATTTGGCTACTTTTAAAGGTGACTGACCTTTGGAAACACTTATTAACATGAAATATTATTTAAGAACTTAGGTGATATACAGGTGTATGACTCCTTTAAATAAAAAGGTGGTATTTATAGGAGAGTTTTAAATGCTTAAATGTTTTTACATTTAAGGGTTGCCCTATTTATCAATTTAGAATATTTCTTGTACGAAATATACATTTTTAATACATCTACCATTTTACTATTCGAATAAATATTTCACCATATTTCACTTGAATACACCTTAGTCCACTAAAAAAACATATTAACTAAACTTAAGGCACTTCAACAGCCGATTGTACGATAATTTTTCCAAATGAGATGCATGTATACTTATATGATATTTACCGAAATTAAACTTATTTATTTATTTATTTAGAAATTACAATATCCAACGGGACAAAGTCCCAATTACAGGATAAGGGAAAACAGAAAACCTTAACTAAATTTTAAAAGAAAAAGACAAACTAACATTAAATATAAAAATATAAATACTACATAAAATAGAGCAATCAAAATATAAAATCCAGATAAAAGAACTTAACTTATGTAACTTAGCTACGTTTTAATTATAAATTTAACTCTACAGTAGTGCGTTTTTATGTGAATATTGACGTCAATATCGGAAAGGTTAATATATAATTTAAAAAGCAAGAAGACATGCTGCTTTAACAATAGAAATAATAAATTGTTTCTGCAATGTTTTAAAATTTGATCATGTTTACAAAAAATTTTCTAAAATTTAGTAGCGACGCACTTGGCAACACCGGTTTCAGTATAAGTATAAGGTCTAATGGACTTCAAAAGAAGTGCCTGTCTGCTAGGACCATACTCCAGTGCACATATATATATANAGAATGTGGTATATGGTGTATGATATATAATATGTAATATATAATGTATGATACATAATAAGTAATATATGTATATATATATATATATATATATATATACATGCTTGACTTAATCACAATTCACGAGATCATAAGTGTTTAATATCGTTATATACTTTTCTTGTTAACGTGCTTGAAGAGCGAGGACCTCTAAAATTACATATAACGAAGTTGTCTTGTTTACGATTCTTTTCTGTAGAGTTTAACTTCACAAATAATAATAAATAATAGCTTAGTGGAGGTAGTACTTAAGGTGCTACGAAAAATTGCAACCAATTTCGTACTATTAATATATAATTATTTTGCAATGCGAGATCAAATTCTGTAAATTATTCTTTAATTATTTATCGATTTGGTTCTTATGGGAAATTCTATGATGCATAACCTTACAATCGAACTACTTGTGAAAATATGCAAATGGTAAGACAAAAAAAAAATATAGACATTTACTTGAAATTAACAGATGAGAGAAAGAAAAAAGTAGGTTACCGCACATTTCACAGAGAAATAAATTATCAAACTTAAAGTTCTGTCTTGTCGTCCGCTCAACAATAAACGCGAAGGAGTAACGGCAACAGCGCAATAGAGTATGAATGAAAATAGGCGGCGGGAAATTTAAATAAACGTTTCGATACACAGATTAGTTAGAATTAGAAATGGATCATATATTCAACTTGTGTTTATTTGTGTAATTCAACTTGGAATAAAATAAAATGTTTCAAATGAAGTATGTTTTTTTATATCTTTTTTATTTTTAAAGTACGATAAACTTTCAATACAAGAATTAAAAAATACAGCAACATATAAACAATGTAATATTTATACTTTACATCACAGCACATGTAACAATATTATGCATTTTGAGAAATTGACATTTTTCATTTAAAAATTAACATTTCAATAATTTCAATATATATGTTTTAGAATATTTTTGGCTACAATAACATCGTATCACAGTATAATTTGTATATCAAATTGTATTATACTTTCACAAATGCAGTTGCTTTAAACCCTTGCCTTATAAAAGTGCATCATGGCATGGACAATTTATGCTACTTATACATCACAGTTTGTAGATAATCTAAAATAAAAGTTCTTTGCAAATAGAGCAGTGTATGCTTTATGCCATGTACTCTATGTCGATTACTTAATGCCCTCGAACGGTGTGCGTAGGTTTAGGCACCACCATCTTCTATTTTGCTATTTTCTGTTCTATATCTGAAGCATCCACAAATTTTCCTTTCTACCGACTCCGTTCTTCATCCTACATTTTATAGGTTAAAGCAATCAGCTGGGTGAGCGATCACATAGCAGAATATGTATAACATGACAAAGACTGCCAACTTAAAAAAAATAATCTCAGCATACTTGTGCGCTGTTGCCAAGTTTATGTTGCAACTTTTCCCATTTATTTATGCATATTGGGTAAAGAATAATAATTGAGCAATGGAAATATATAATTTGAAGTATTTTAAATTCGGTTTTATTCAATATATACAAGCAAGTATTTCAATACACTTGCATTGTAGTATAGGGCCTCCCTCTAGACTCGTTTCACCCCCACTCCACCGCCCCCCTCCCCCCATGAAGCACCCGATCCTCCTTTACTCAGCAAAAACTATACATATAATATAACAATGTACGTTTAAATTATTTCCACTGGTATTACAAATGACTTAGAATTTGCTACATTTTTCTTTCCAAGAAACATTACACAGTTGTTTTGTTTGTTGTAATTATGACAAAAATATTCCGCATTTCGCTAAATATATGTAAGCGAATATAATGTGTTTATAGCTTATGTTTTATGTATGTACCCACTTTATGTGTTAAACAACAGCTCTGGTGTCACGTCGAATGTCAGCTACACGCAAATTATCGCTCTCTCATAGTTTCCATGCATATTTGTCACTCTGTATTTGTATCGTGAACGTTTAGAGAAAAATACCACTTAACTTTACTATGACACCAATTTTTTTTTTTTTTTCAGGAATGTATCCTCCAGTGCAGTCCGTTTTAATTTCGGCCAGTCGTTTCAAATTAGAAATATTTTTAGTGTCAGAGAAAAATTCACACGGTCTAATGGTATGCCCCTTGCCCAGCGAGGAAGTTTAGAAACTTTGAGGGAGCGTTTCTCATATAGGCTGATTCAGAACTTATACAAAAAAAAAATTTTAAGTGCAAGGGCTCTTACAAATACAATTTTGTAAAAAGGAGTCAAAAAGGGTAGTTCGAAAAAGATTTAAAAATACATGGCACTGGAAACTGGTCTACTGTAAAACCTAAAACCTGACCTTGACAAGTCGGGGACCGGCACGGCGGCAAAGTGTAATAAAAAATGAACTGACAAAAAATTTAAAGAATTTTCTTTTCCAAAGAAAGAAATAAATAAATTTTTATAACACTTATTTTATAAAAGTTTTAACTGCTTTTGCCGCTATTATTATTAATTAGTAAAGTTAATTTGTCGTTTTAATTAATAAAATATTTTGACATACCTGATTACAACAACTGTTCTAAATTTTGTCCACCGACGTGTAAACACTTTGGGCCCGTCTTACCCAGTTTCTACGAACTAACACAAATGTTGTATAGCTTTACCATAACACAAATGTTCTCTTGCTTCACCATAAATTAAAACGATATCCATCAACTCCGAGTTGTTATACACGTAAGCCATTTTTGACCCTTGAAAAACTAATGTAAATACTATCGCAGAAAATCGGATTTCAATATTTGGAATCGCCTGGGACCACGTGGAGAGAAAGCGCATTGCGCAGAGCGCACACCGCAGTTGACGCTAGAGGTTACAGTAGCCCAGCGATGTAAGGGTTGAAAATACTACAACTGCAATAATTTTTTTCTCGGGAACTATAAGGATTTTACAAAAAAATTTTTTACGAGATTGTCCCCATTTGTCATGACGCTTCTATTCCCAAATTTTTTGGATTAGATGTGAATCACCCTGTATAAATATTGCCACTGAAATGCACCGTTTCCAGGACATAGTTTATAAATATTTTAAAAACGTGTAAACATAGCTTTTCAAAATTTTATGTAGTAATGCCTATATTTAGGTCATTCTGCATTACAATTACCAGTGCCGTAGATATGGATCTGTTCCTCTGACGTAGCTTCTACAGCTGTGATTTATTTAAAATATTTTTGTATATTTGCCAAAACAACAAATTTATGAAAAAAAAAAACTTTTTCATAGACTTTGAAGTTAATTGCATAATTATGATTGCACTTCGTGTTTATGTTCCAGACGAAACTACAATTTTAACATGAAGAAAACTGAGATCACAAAAACAATAACAAAAAACGTTAAAATCACAAAATGTGTAAGCATAGGTAGTTTAATACGTCACGAATAAATTTTTAAAAATGCGACACAAAAGATTAGGTTTAATGAAGTTGCAAATGAAATTGGGTACAAATAGTTTTCAAAAAAACTGTATTATCTTTAAAAATGGTACGTTATGTTAGCACTAAAGTTAAAATTTTGTTATTTTTTAAATTTATTTGTGCCATAACACTGTTAAACTATGCTTACATATTTACTTTAATTTGTTTATTTATATTTTTGTATATTAACCTTGTTCAGATTGATTTATTTTTTACTACATTACTATTATTTTATTAGTATTATTTTCTTTTTTTTTTCAAAAACCTTTGTCTATTCTAAAATTACAGGACACGAATTACTAAAAAATTGAAGTTTATATAAACTTTTTTTTCTTATTTTTACCTCTTAAAGTTTGTGCGCATTCAAGTGAGACGCCCTATATACAATCTTTTTAATCTTTTATTTCATCTTCAGATTTGATGATTTGATTGCATTGAATTTTTTACGGATTGGAAAAAGGATGTAGTAGGAATGGTAAATTTTCCGTAGTGGGGTGTTTGTTTTACGTTTTCTGAATTTTGTACGTCTGTTGAACATACAGAAAATCACGTACAATACTATAAACATAATCACACCCCGCAGAATAATTTTAGGAAACTATTAACACGTGCATTACTAACAATTATTGAATATCATACAAATTTGCTGGACAAAACAGGAAAGGTACATTTTCTGATGTTTACTTGTTCTCCGTGATCTTTCAGTGCGAAAAATTAAAGAAAGTTGCTCTAGTTTAGCGTTACGCTTCGTCACTTGCTGGATAGATCCATCCTTGTTCTATATTTTTTTTAGTAAAAGTGCGATTTCTTGTATATAAAACGTCAGTCTTAACAAACAAGTACCTAGCTGCTACTACAGAAGCAGTTTTTGATGAACACGAAATGTTCTACATAAATTCGAAGCGGGCGGCAAAATGCAGTCAGACTTTGCAATTATTGCTCTGGTAGTGTTAGAATAAACTTTTAACGGTTGCCATAAAACCGGAAAATATGTACTCCTTAAATTGAAAATACCACAAAATATTTACCGTTCCAGAAAACGTTGGCAATAAAAACTTTTGTAGTCACTATTACTACTAAAGTTTTAAATTGGCTATTACCAATTCTAGAACTCTAGAACTAACATAAATTTTACTAACTATATATATAAATATAACATTGAATCAATATTTGTATCTAGTAGTTAAGTTAACCAAAAGTCGGTTCATATTAACTTACTGATGAATCGCTTGTTTTGTTTAAACTGGATAATATGTATAAAAAATACCGATCTTTAAATATACAGTTTACTTTAAAAATTGTTGGATATTTTGTGCTGTATTGACTTTTGATACCTACCTTCCTCCAATAGATATTTTGAAAGCGTTCAGAGCCGTACTCGGGAAAAATTTTAAATGATAGCAAAAAAATCTAAAAACCTTTTTAAGCGATTACAATAGTAATACATATCACAATTCAGAATTAAAAATGACTTTTAGATTTTGTCATAAAAATAGCAGCGACGTATTTAAAAAAATTAAGCTGATGAAGGCCCCTTGAAGACGAAACGTCGGATTGCAAAAATGGTGACGCCATTGGATAGAGCGAAAAAAGGGACAATGTAAATATACAATCTATTGTAATATTCGTTTTCAAATATGCGAAATTTCGGATTTTTCCGGATTTAACTACCCGGAATTTTAAAACTTGTAAACGGCATATTGTCGGGTATAAAAAAACACAACTTTTTCCTAATTTGAGCCACCCCGTATCTCTTAGCGTTTCCTAGATCCTAATGTTATCCCATCCTTACCGTGGACACACTGTATTCTTTAAATTAATTTTTGATGTGCTGCAGTTGGTGGTTATTTTAGTTCCTATTCTAAGTGAATTACTTGTAGTACGAGTACGAGTTATGTACATGTCAATGGGAAGGTTATGACAATTTTAACTTGACTAAACGTATTTTGTAATAACTAACTATATAGGAATCTCATTTTTCAATAATTTTGTAAGAGATTACTTTTTCCAGAATTGCAGTTTTAAACTTTATGATTGTATTTAACTACATACATATGTACAAATCTCTATAGTATGTTCGATAATCCGAACGATTCGATAATACGAACAATACCTGGTAATGTGGTGTTCGGATTAAAGAGGTTGTATCGTATATGTTTTCAACCACGAAAATTGAATAATTTCAAATATTTCCAATTTTCACCAACAATACCTATATATCTACCTATATGTATATGTTTTCAGCAACGAAAATTGAATATTTTCAAATATTTCGAATGGCGGTGTCAATATTTTTAACATTAAGGCTATGTTTCGTATTGTATTAGCTATGTCCTGTCCAAATTTTGTTCGTGCAACTCTCTTTAATTCGACAATGCAATACCTATGTATGTTTTCAGCCACGAACATTGAATAATTTCAAATATTTCGAATTTTCACCACCAAGAACGGCGGTGACAATATTTTTAACATTAAGGCTATGTTTCGTATTGTATTAGCTATGTCCTGTCCAAATTTTGTTCTGGTTTCGACAATGCAATACCTATACATACATATGTACAAATCTTTATAGTATGTTCGATAATACGAACGATTCGATAATACGAACAATGCCTGGCAATGTGGTGTTCGGATTAAAGAGGTTGCACTGTATTAGCGAAATTCATTTTTCAATTGTATAAGTTCCTTTATTATGAAGATTAAATTACTATATAATTAATTTTCATTCAGTCTTAGAAACAATTATATTTTAAAAAGTATGTCACATTGAATGTATTAGATTTATATTTAATCCGCAGTATGAAATTAAAAAATTGAGGTCTTATTCTTGATAGTTTTCCTTGGTGTACATACAAAAATGATAACATTCGTGTTGATACGGATTTTTCAAATGTGTTTCCTTTTATTTGTAATCTTCAAATATGTCTTTCACTGAACCCATTAATTTACATCGCGATTTATACCCGTTTTTACGTTATACAAGATGTCCCAAAAAGATCCGAACCGCCCCATAACTTTTCAGGGTTGAGTTTTATCAAAAAAAAATCAGATAAATGTTGTAGGATATCATGAAACCAATGCACTGGTGACGTTTGATCTTTTTCAATGTCAAACCAAGGTCAATTTAGAAATATATGAAAAACCAAATTTTTTTGCCAGCAATCGACACAGCGCCAAATTTTATGTCCCAATGATGTAGAAAACTTTTTCTATATTTTCTTTCTAGCATGTTACTTGGGAGTCTCTCATTTTTCTCTCAATAACTCGACAAAATTGTTTAGGCAATATTTATAGCATTTTAAATGATGAGTTAGATGGTGACCTTAGATTTGACCTTCGCCACAAGTTGCAAGGTCAAACTAAAGTCAACTTAATATCAAATGGAACGCACTATTTTTGATGTCACTTACCGATACAGAGCCAAATTTTACGTCGGAATCTGGAATCAAAGAATTTTTCTTGCATTTCATTTGAATGTCGAATCTATTTTTCACAAAGAATGAATGTAAAAGTAATGGAATTTAATAGACGTATATTATTATCTTAGCAATAATTTTGAAGTTTCACATTGGTTAATAATTAAAATTTGATGAAGACTTATATCAAATCATCTGTTAGGTCAAATTCAATGTCATCATCTTATTTGTCATTGAAAATCCTACAAATTTTGCTTGAAACAATTTTGAAGAATTATTCAAGAAAACTGAGTTTGACCCTATATTCGGACATAAAATTTGGAGCTCTAACAATTGCTATAAAAAATACGCTGCTCCATTTAATATTTTCAAGTGGACTTTGGTTTGACCTTGAAATTAAGTTTAAGGTCAAATCAGGGTCGCCAAGGTTTGTTTCTTGATATCCTACAACTCTTATTTGAATTGTTTTTATAATAGGATTCAATATTGAAAGGTTAAAGGGAGTTTTGATTCATTTTGGGACATACACATTTAAGATTCTCCCTATGTTAATACAAAAATCCAGATCAATATATGGCAAAATTTTATAATATAGCAAAATGTGACAAATCAGTTATTCACCAGCCTGTAATATAAATTTACTTCCAGTATGGTTATATTTCAAGTTCGAGTTCGAAATATTCAAGTTGTCACGTAGAATTTTTTACGTGTATCATTATTGACAAAGTATTATGTTCATCCAGTGTAAAATTGAAATTTAATAATTCCAATCGACAAACTCGGGATTACTACAGCCGATGCTATCTACAAGGTTTCAGAATGTTTGTTTAATGTATCTTGTGTGTTTCCTACACAGATCCCGACACAAAATGATGTATGTATAAAAGTTAGTGTTAGAATTTCATTAAAAAAATAATCAATCAAGCAAGTTTTTACATCAATCAATCTTGACGCACGACTATGAGAGATGGCGGTTTAAGGATGCTAATTCTAAGCCCAGAAGGCTGAGAACAGGTCGGTTTTTTCTTTGATTCCTGTACTTTTTAGTCATACACGGTTTTTACATTTGTAGCAAGTTTTTTGCGAGCGTAAAATGAAAAAGAATGTGGAACTAGTTCCGTGAGAACCACCCATTCAATTTGTCGCTTCAGTATTTTGTATTTATTCGAAAATAAATGTATGGGGACAGATACATGCTGAAAATGTACAGGATGATTTCCTTAAGGAAAAGAGGAAATTGCTTTTCAAAAAGTAATTTAATTATTTTCTATAAAAATTAAATCTTTATCTATAGAAATGTGAAACATTCTGTATTAATTGCATATGTTAATTAAGCGTGAAATGATTAAAAAGAAATTTGATATGTGAAAATACAGGGTGATCCATTAACGGTATCGAGGTAAAAAATCTATTAACAAATGCGGCCAAAAGAAATTGATTTAAAATATTTTCAAGTTTGTAACTTCACCGCTATAGTATTACAGAGAATTGTCGGTTTTTCGAAATTTCGCTTATATAACCTAAGTCCACGGAATTTTAAAAAAAATTTAAAAAAAGGTTAGTTTTGAAAAAAACTGTTTTTTAAGTGATTGCACAAAAATTAATTAGAAATTTGTCTCAAAAAACGGTGTGTATCGGTGTCAAAATCTGGTTTGGGTCATCAACTTTAATTTTAATTTAATTAAAAGTTGATGAACAGAAGCATAGGACGGAAAAACCGAATCGTGTTGGAAACAATTGGATTTTGTTTTCTTCAATGTCCGGAAGGTTTTCCAAAAAAAAACAAAAAAATTTCGAAAATAATTTTTTTTTTTTCAATTTAAACGTTAGTTGCTATAAAAATGTGAGTGTTTAGTATTAAGCTATTATAAAGTACGTAATGGACTGTAACTAATAATGGAGACAAGAGAGAGAGAAAAAAAAGGAAACTATGTATAAACTTACCAAATGATGATGATGTCACACTATTATGGTAGCCAAGGGTAAAGGATACGAGAGGAATAGGAGGATGTTGGCTACCGTATGCACTATTTGATTTATAAAAGTAAAAAAGCAAAACTACTACTGTTTATAATTAAAAATGGTCTATACCAAATATTTGTACCGATTCGTTTTAATTCTATCACACGTCTCTTTTTTGCGGTATTTTTTGAATTCAGACTGCTTCGTTGCTATAAAACAGCACACACAGCGGTATCTATTTCTGGGAGTGCAAACCATCAAAGGATTTCTATTGTTTGAATCCATTTTTGGCTTAAACAGTGAGAAAACCTCAATTTTTTTCCATTTTAATCATGATTATGAAGTGTTTAAGCTCAAAAAACGTGACCCTTTATTTTTTTTTTCAAAAGTGTGTTTGAAACAAAAAAACGGTTCTATAGATTGAGATGAAACGTCACAGGGTTCTTTTCTTCTGGGTACATCGAACTGTAAAAGTCATCTCGTGAATATTTCTAATTTAGCCGTCAATTTTCTAAAAAACCATAAATTACCATTTTTTCCTATTTTTTAAAATTCATGTAAAAGATGAAATTTTTTTATGAAAAGTTGCGGCAGCATGTTATAGGACATTTATTCCAGTTTTCGAAACTGCCTTTCAATTCTCTATACGACCATTTGTCGCCGAGATATCGATGATTGAAGACAAATGGATCCTTTTCCATTAAAAATCCGATATTTCGATGAAAAATGGTCGTTTCGAAATTTAAAAGAAAGGATTTTGAAGCTGAATAAACAAGCTATCTGGTCCATGAGATGGCTTGGCTGAAAACATTTTTCCAAGTCCGTGGACTGGAAAATTTTTTTGTCACGCTATTAGAATTGCATGATGACCGTAGCTCCTAAAAAATTTTGACCGAAAGATCTAAAAACTAGAATCTTAGAGCTTCAAAATGCCTCTTTTATTCCCGATACGACCATTTTTCATCTAAATACAGTCTGTCAAAAATCACGGAAAAATTTCGGAAATTCTTTTCACCCTTTAGTTTTTTGCACTAGTTTATACCAAAAGGCTTTTCCTGTTGCAATTAATGTTAATATTTAATAACTTGCTTAAATACCTTCAACTGGATACATGAGATAAAAAAATATTCATATTCTTTTTGTGTATTATCTGATTATCACAATTGACGGCAGAAACGGTCGTATATTTATTTGTAATTGTAGTTATTCGAAGTTTATGAAATACACGGTGTAACTTTGAGTGGGGGTCATATTCATACAGTCCAATATTATTGCACTGGCATTCAAAACTCGCATAATCTCTTAAATGTGTAACCTGCCACTTTTAACTATGTGGATCTCAGGATACGGATTCGTTTAGAATTTAATAACGAATTGTTTTCTGTTTAAATATAAGTTCAACCTCACAGTTAGATGTAGGTACTGTCTTCAAATACGGAACACAACTGACACCCTTCGCTTCGTCACCATTGACCTGCACTATCTCCCTCCGCATGCACTGTGAGCTGCCAACAATTCATGTATTTGTAATACATGAATATTACAGTGGCGGCGTGGACAAGAATTAAAGTGCATTTTAAAAAACTAATAACTCGACTATTAAAAAAAAAAGAATTTCACATCCTTATTCGGGGAAACATGTACATGTAAAAAACTGACCCCCACTTAGTTACACCCTGTATATTACAATTTTTTTCAATTTCCCCACTTTGGTACTGCCAAAAATATGGCTTGAAGGCAACAGAATTGGATTTCATTAGAACAAAAGATTTCGGCGAGAGCTGTGCTTTTACATTTTTTAATTAATATTATTATTATTATTCGTGCCCACCGAAAATGGGGGTAAGACAAGTTGCTTTGTTGGATTTCGTACGTACACCCAAATTGGGAATAGTTTTGACCCGTTCTAGGGAGTTGCGAGGGTTGGCGAGGGTCGTGAGCATCATATTCGTGATCAGCACTCGTTGAAAACTGAGGAAGAATCATAGAAGTCCGCACATGCAAAAAAATATTAAAACTAAATTGGCTTATAGCTGTTTTACATTGACAATTTATTGATGAATAAATTGACGAAGTTCTTCATGAATTAATTCACGAATTTATTGGTAAACAGTGTGGTTTTACACTGCTACAGACTGTATCAAGTTTTTTGACGCATGAATCAGTTCTACCAACTAATCAAAGAAGCAAGTAAATTTCAAAAATGTCACCTTTCCACTCATAATTGTAGTGATACAACAGGGGTACCGTTTTGACACATATTATATAAATATGTGTCAAATATGTGTTTGTAAGTAACAAATCAGTGAAAACAATACAAAACTGGTACGACGCCACACAATTATTTACATATTCCAATAACATAACCTCATTACTGATCTGAGGGTGGAAATCTGTTGGGTTGGTACTTCCGAACTTCACGAAGAAATTGACGAAAATTAGAACATGCTCTAATTCGTCAAGAACTTATTGAAGTTATTTGACAGCAGATTTGGTGCATTACACTTGTCTAATTTCTTGATGAAGCGACTTCATGAATTAATTAATCAATAAATTGTCAATGTAAAACAGCTATTACAAATATGTCAACCAGTAGCGGAAATAATGTCACTATAAACTCCAGAATTTCGACGCTTCTGAATATTTTGGGAATTCGATAGATTCAGTCTCTCCTAGTTGCAATTTACAGAAAAGGGATAATTTCCATTTTATTTAAAAAACGAGTCATCTACTTACATAAACTCACAACATAACTGAATAAATCCAAATAAATTTGTTGCAAATAAAATGTTGAATCCAGTGTAATCATTAAAATCCAAAATAATCACTGGTGAAAATATTTTGAATTTTCGGAGAGTTAACAAGGAACACATTTTTACGACAATGAATTTTTCGGGTTGTTAATGATTACATTGTATTTAGAATTGTATTGTAGAATTCTAGAATTGTGTAATTGTAGAAAATATATATTTAATACATTAACTCTCGTTTCTTTTATTCCATTTATTGATTTATTTATTAATTTACGTACATTGACCTACAGTACAGGTATCTACCAATTATAGGTGGGAAACAAACAAAAGAAATACATTTACATAAATACAAAAAAACAAACATAGGTACATTCATTATAATACATAAAACTTAGCTTAGCATTAAAATTTATAGTTTTTTACAAATTAATTTTACAGTTTAAATAGATAAACAAAATGTGTGAAATTTGTTCATTATTACATTTTTATAAGTAGGGTAAGAGTAAGTTTGTTCTTGCCATTTATTACATAATACTATCAATTCATTTATTATGTTAATTATTAATTAACTTATAGGGCATTATTTGTGAATGCAGGTAAATTTAGTTAAAATTCAGTATACTTTTTAAAGACACCAAGATAATTCAAACAAATTCAATTTTTCTTATGCTTAAAATTCCTATTCTTATCAAATGAACTTAAACAATGTTCTTCGATAGCATTAATTTAGATAAGCAAAAAGATCTAACTCCACAGATAAAACTCCTAATAAATAATTATCCGAAGTAAAAAAATGATATGTCTGAATATAATTAATACGAAAACCCTTACCTGATGCATTGGAATTGTTAAATAAAGAAGTATTCAAAGAAATATTTGTGCTAATAAAAGAATACATAATAATATCCCGCATTATCATTAGTTGGGAGTCTTGTCTGCAGGGTTAGATAGTTTTTGTATAAATAAATATATGTACAAGGTGTCCCAATTAACTTTCCACTTATCTTGGTTAGTTTTGCAGATATAAAAATTTTGTTGAAATTACACTTGTAGTGTTTTTTATGAAGTTTCTATTTGTAGCAACAAAATAACAATTCAAATTTAAATGTTGATGTGACAGATACAACTTATTATTTTTTTAATGGAACACCCCGTAAATTATTACATTTTTAGATGTAAAATTTTATTCTGAACAAAAGTATATAACATATGTGGCAGCATATGCATATCATTTATTTTGTGAAATTAACAGTTTTAATATTTTTGTAAATGGTATATCCCGGTATTTGCCCCATTGGTTGATACAATTCTATACATATTTAATCAATGGGCAAATAAATTTGATTTCATTTAATAAATGTTACAAGGAACGGCTCTAATACCATCGGATTGTGTGACATGAGGTTACTAGCCCCAATCGATCTATTCTGGAGCAACAACCCAGCCAGAAATGTAAATATGACCGCATTTCGAACTGGCATAAGCTTCAATCGATGTCTTGATTTGCCAGAAAATGCTTCAGTTGCAGATGGTTCGTGTAACACACGCGATTCTATCGGGAATAGGATGATTTTGAGGTACGGCATACCGATCGGATTCAGTAAAGGCTTTGTCTGCTTTACATCGAAATTTCAGGGCTTGCAAGTATGTGGGAAAGGTATCCTGAGACCTGAAAATCTGGGGATAACTATCAATATGTACCTTACTTCAACACAGAAAAAAACAAGAACATACGATATTTCACTTGACGAGTGTCATTATGCCTTCCAAAAAATTATTTCTCCACTAGGTGTCTTAATAGAACTAACAAGCTGGACTTCATCGCTAAGGCTTGCGGATAAATCGTACATAAAAAAACAATAGCAGAGACGCACATAAATATTGTTACTAATTTAAAAAGTATTAAAATGTAACAGATAATATCCACAAAGAAAATAAATGTTTTCTACGATTAAGATGTGTGATAATGAACAAACTGTAAAAACTATTTTAATGGTACTATATTAGTGTTACTAGTATCGTTTCTTAAAAAATAATACTAAAAGGTTATATTTAAATGTTGTCATAAAAAAATACTTAAAATAAACACCTCCCTTGCAAAAATTTTGTATTTGATGCCTACATACGCCACTGACAATACAAAACCAATATATTATCTACAGGGCGATTCACAACTTACCCGAAAAATTTTGAGAATGGATTCGTCATGAAAAATGGAGTCAATATCGTAAAAAAAAATTTGTAAAGTCCTTGTAGTTTCCGAGAAAAAATTATTAAAGTTGTAGTATTTAAAACCCTTACATCACTGGGCTACTGCACCACGCAGTGGACCAGTTTCCAGTGCCGTGCAGGAGTGTATTTTTAAATCATATTCGAACTGCTCTTTTTGATTTTTTTACAAAATTGTATCTGTAAGAGTCCCCTGTACATTAAGTTCTGAATCACCCTGTATAATCAATGTTAGTTTGTGTGTCACTTATAGACTCGATACCACTCGATCGATTGAGCTCAAATTTATGGATTATGTTCGACATAATACTGAAAAGGTTTAAAAAGTAGTTTGAACAATTTTCAATAGGTGGGGCTATGCATTTTATAGAATTTCAAGCTATTCAAGTCAAAATAGTATGGTAATAATGCACAGAAAAGAAAAGAAATAGCCACTGCAAAGCGCTTCAGCTAGTTTTAAATGTATGCTCATTTCACAAAAAAACGGATGTTGTTCAGTATTTCCCTTACCTGTAATTAAAAACATTTAATTTTAAATACAAAATTTGGATCCGTTTCACTAAAAAAGTATTTTTCTGCAGCTCTGGTAATAATACCTAATGAAATAGAATATTGTTACAAATAAAAATTGCATTATACATATTTTTGCACATTTTCAATCATTTTCTGTTATTCTGTATTGCGTAATTTTCTCAATTATTGCATTTTTGAATTTGGGACTGACTTTAAGTGTTACCGTCATAAACAAGTACTTTTATGTGCTTCGGCATCACTTGAAGAGAAATTTGATCTATCCTGTTTTGTTTTGAAAATTTTGTTTCTATTTTTTAATCACACAACGGAAACAGGTGGATTTTTTTAATTGTTAGGACACTTTCATGGAAAAGACTATACAGGGTGTCCCGGTACTTGATACAAAAAAGTCGACTACAAATAGCTGAGGTCCAAATAATATCAGTCCTTCATATAAATTTTTTTCGTACGAGCCTTCGTTACAAGTTATTTTTAATTACAGTCTCTAAACTACTAACTTCAGCATGATGCAAATTTGGTGACCGATAACATATGCATACAACTTGTTTTTGATGTTATAAATGAAACTTCATTATGTCCAGAACGCCAGGGATGGACTATGCCCAATGGTTAACAACCCAGAATTTTTGCATATACGACGATTGCAATCTGCCTGCTTCAAAAATAAGTTCCCCTGAAGAATTTGCCAACGATAATACCTACTTGGTTCAACTCGGTAAAATTAACTGTTTAGGAAATATTTGTGATTTTGTCATCGAGCGGCGCCTCCACCATTTTTTATTTTTAATTGTTAATTGGACATCATTTCTATGTTAGAACCGTATATATTCTTAAAATAAGAGCCTATCTTTCTGTCTGTTAATATAATTTTCACTATCAAATCAAAATTTGACAAACACACTACACATAACACAAAACAAGAGTAAGTTAAAAAATAATTTAAAAGAAAGAAACTATCAAAATACATTTTCAATATGGGTATCTTCCACTTCCACACATTTCTTAATTCTACGATTGTTATTTGTTTGTACACGAAAAAGCATTTCTGGGGTAATAATTTAATAGGTCCTACGTCATTGAGGAATGTCTGAATGGACATCGCTATCTGGAATTTTTGCAAAATAATTTGCAGCCACTATTAGACGATGTTCCATCAGGCACCCAAAGAAACGTTTGGTTCATGCACGATGGGGCTGCTTTCCATTTCAATATTGATGTACGAAATTATTTGTCCACTGTGTTTAATAATAACTGAATTGGCCACCACGTTCTCCAGACTTTAACCCGATAGACTTCTTGCTGTGGGGATACCTGAAAACTTTAGTGTACGCAACCCCAGTACAGACAAGGGATGAATTGCTACAAAGATTTAATTTTCATTGTTATAATATTAGACATACCCCAGAAATATTTTTTTATGTACAAACAAATAACATTCGTAGACTTAGGAAGTATGTGGAGGTGGAAAGTGCCTATATTGAAAATATATTTTGATAGTTTCCTATATTTTAAATTATTTTTTTACTTCCTTTAACTTATTCTTGATTTGTTTTTCTATTTTATGTTATGTGTCAAATTTTGTTAGTGAAAATTTACATTAGCAGAGAGTAAAATTTTCTAGATTCTTATTTTAAAACTATGTACGGTTCTAACATAGTAATTATGTCCAAATAAAAATTAAAAACAAAAAAAGGTGGAGGCGACGCTCGATGTGCACTGTGACATAAAATATCCTAAACTATTAATTTTACCGAGTTGAACCAAGAGGATAATATCGTTGGCAAATTCTTTAGGGAACTTATTTTTGATGCAGGCAGATTGCGATCGTTATCGACGCAAAAATTCTGGGTTGTTAACCATTGGGTATAGTCCTTCCCTGGCATTCTGGGCATAATTAAGTTCCACTTATAACATCAAAAACAAGCTGTACGCATGTGTTATCGATCACTAAATTTGCATCATGCTGAAGATAATTGTTTAGAGACCGTACATAAAAATAACTTTTTAATTTTCACCTCTGAGGGCTCGTAACTTGTTAACGAAGGCCCGTATGGAAAAAATTTATATGAAGAACTGATATTATTTTGACCTCATCTATTTGTTCTCGACTTTTTCGTATCAAGTACCGGGACACCCTGTATAGTTGGACAGTGAAACGATATGCAGCTTTTATTTTTCTTGTGGGAATCATATAGGATTTTTTCTCATTTTTGAATTCAGCATATGGTTCCGATTACAATGCGTCATGTATTATTTACTTCTTTGTTTTTGACGAAATATCAAATTATTTTTGTAATTAAATGAATTTAATTTATAAAACTTTTCTGAGTACGGAGGAAGTCAGAAAGTCCTAATATGCACCTGGGTCTAAAGCCACAGTTTAAAGAATATCACATTATTTCAAATTTTTAAGTTTTAATTAATGAAATTTGGGTAGTAGTTTAACTAGTTAAAGGCCAAAATTCATTGAACGGATACAAAAATATGTCAATCAATTGGAAAGTAGAAGAAATAACCCTAGAAAGAGTTTTTGAAAACCATTCATATTCTATAACCACTGAGTTTTTTGGAAATTGCCTAATAATATTTAGGTATTGTTAAAACTATATTTATAACAAATTTATAATCTGTCCTTTGTGGATAAATGAAGCGATTACGTTTTTATTACCATAAAAATACATTTTGTTATTGAGTCAATACGCGTGTCCCCGTTTTTGTGCGTAAAATGCAATTTTGGTTGGTCAGGCTTGCCTCATGCAAACAAAATGCGAACCTGGATGTACGATTAATCCTCGGGCCTTAGCCATCACAGATACAAACGTTATACAGGGTCGGAAAGTCCCCATGGTTCATCGGCTTTTACGTGAGAGCGATAAAGAAAGTCATAGAAATCCGTGCGATAGAGAAAGATGGCTATAATGAAAGCGTCTAATAGTCACCGCCCATTTCGCCCTTCCACAAATAAGATCCACTTCTTATTTGTGGAAGGGCGAAATGGGCGGTGACTATTAGACGCCTTTATTATAGCCATCTTTCTCTATCGCACGGATTTCTATGACTT
>NW_019416359.1:329484-332089 GCF_000390285.2 Anoplophora glabripennis
TTTTTTTTAACGTGGTTTCCCCAGTAGGCCTATTCCACAGGTCTGTTGTGATTCTGTTTAGTTTGAAACTATTGCATAATAACAGATATTAGCAAGGGTTGGAAATGATAAAAGCGATGGAAATTAAAAAAAAGTAGAGGAATTTATTCGTCAGATTCATAACCTTCAAATACTTCTTGATCTTCTTCTTCTTCATTCTGGGTGTAAGTAAATTGCGTCAATAGTGATGTATCGCATGTCTCCTCGTTGGTATCAAACGTATCCTCTACTGTTGGTGATTCAACATTAGAACACGACCGGCCTTGACAATTTGTACATGCCAGGGAACAAAACAGTCCAACTTTTTTGCAACCACATTTAGCACTGCATCCCTTTTTACAGTTGCAAAAAATTGTGTCTAGCAGTTTTTCCGGCGCAGGTGGGAGTAAAGTCTGAATTGGTTCTAATGTATTGTCGACCAACTTTCCCAGTCTTTTGGGTCTAGCTGATAACCAAGCCACACTTGAACTGATACCTGATTTTACCTGATATTCTCATAGTTATACTTATGTATATTTTATATTTTAAGTGTAAGTTACAATCACCGATGGAAAAATATTTTTACTATTACAGCTTCAGAGATGTATATACGTGGCGTACTTATGCATATTATGACGATTACAACTTTTACAATTTTTCGAATCGTTATCTCTCAGAAACGGTGGCTCTTAGGAAAAAAGTATTGATACATTTAGATAGACCATTTTATGATCTACAATTTTTGTCCGAGATAATTTTATGATAAAACTTACCGTTTAGCTGAAAATCGCGAAAACCCCCTTTTTTTTACCTTTGACCTCGAGTAAATTTTTTTCCGAGTACCGGAACGATGAGGAATTTTAATATATTATTTTTAATTATGTTTTAAACAATTTTACTCACTTTCTGCTTGTTGTAAATTTATGTACCTCCACTCTTATATTTTGGTCTAATTTGACCGGACTATGTGTTCTGTATTGTACCTATCTATAGGGTGCTAAAAATTTCTGGATAATCTTTACAATTCATTTCGTTAATGAGATTAAAAATGCAAAAATTCCCAAAAACGCGCCATGGTTGAGAAATTACATGTACGTGACAAATGTATTTAAACATTAAATTGCGTAACAAGGATATACCTAACTATTAACTTTGACCTGCGTCACAGTTAAAGTTGTTTTAACTTTTTTACTACTTTTTGGCAAAATAGTTTTTACAGTCGCAGTCGCCATGGTCGATAAATAGGAACCGCGCCCACTGTTGTTTCAGTGACATTTTTTTATTATGCACACTTAGAAAACATTTTATTCATTTGTTAATAATAATTGTGAACTATTTTTTCAACATTTCCTCTTGTATTTTGACATTGCTCCGAGATATTAAACTAAATAAGGCACAAGAAGAAAGTTAAGATAATTGTCCTTTGATATCTATGAATAAATTCTAAAATGAACCTCCCATAACGAATTTCAACGCCTATAAAGAAGAAGTTCATGGTTGAAAGGTAAAAAGTAACCGTTGAGGCGCTTTCACGAGTGACATTTAAAATGGAATCTAACCGGGGCCAACGACATTTTTATTTATACGAGTCTCGCGTACGCTTTTATGACATTTTAAATATCCCGAACATAATACTCCTCTAAATTTAAATGGAGTCACATATTTTACCTTGTCATAATTTAAATATTTGTGTCCGCGTTAGACGCTTATGAATTATTGAAAATATGTAGATGTATCTGTTTGAATGAAGATGTATGGACGCGGGACAAAAATAAAGCTGCCCGTTCCACGGTCTATGGTTTTCAGAAAAATGTATCGATACAGCTGTTGAAATTTGTGCTATTTTTAGGATTATGCAAGATATGTGAAAACAGCGCGTCCATAAGGAAAGACAAACTTTCATCAAAACTGATCCGATGGCAGCCTCGTTTCTGTTTAATATACAGGGTGTTTCATAACACACTGTGCGTACTGTAACGGCAGTGAGGAGTCTAAGCAAGTACGGAGTGATCACTTAAGAAAGACCTAGTTCAAAATTTGTGGAAATTTTAGGGTGATCATTGAAGTCACACTAAAACTTTAAATATAGATTTTGAAGCGTTTTTACAAATCGGTTTACTCTTGATATTACACCATATACTATGGAAGACCAACATACTCTTGCAGCTAGAATTCCAAAATTCCAGAACGGTATTGAAAAAAAAATTTGTGACCCCTTGGGAAAGTTCATACTGTGTGCTTTGTCTGTTATTCCGTACAGAATACAGGTAGGACGTAAAACAGTGAGAAAAAGCATATAACGAGCGTTCAAATAAAAACGTGGTCGATGTTGGCTCTGACACATTGGACGTAGGGAGTAGCTTATAGCGACCAACTTAACCTCATTTCTCAACGAGCTGTATAGCAGCTGTCAGTTTCAATAACGTTAATGACTATATAACTTTATTTTAAAGAATAATCGTGATAACAATAACAAACAATTAAAGGAGCTGCGGAAAGTGTCCCCCTCCTTGTTATAACAATAAATTAAAGCAGCTGCTGAAAGTGTCCCCCTCCTTGTTCCAAGCACTTTTCACACCTGTTCCTC
>NW_019416359.1:332262-363081 GCF_000390285.2 Anoplophora glabripennis
GGCGGCGGTTTCCGCGTCGTCGCGTCGCCGCCAAGCAAAGTGTGCAACACAAAATAATTTTTTTATAGTATTCAATATTAATTTAAAAATCTAAATAAATTATAGTGTCATCTAGACACTTGAAGGAACACAGCCCAGTTGGAAAATAATTTTTAACTTGACTTATGTTAAAGTTATTCAATTGTTAATGAACTAATTTTTCGTGGTCCTAATCTTTCATAAAACTTGTTGTAAAACTTTAAATAATGTATCTAAAATTTTTTTTCTTTCTGGGAGGTCTTTTCATATACATAATAAACAAGATTCCGTTGTAAAAGTTTATAAAAGTTTTTTCATTTGGTTATAATGATTTTTTAAAGTTAACAAAAAATGAAAAATCCGGGAAATGTTATATCTTACCAAGTGTTAATTAAACACTTAACTTTTGTAAGAGCAGAAACTCCAAATTTTAGCCAATTGTGCAGCCTGGAAGATATTTACGGAATACAATGAATTTTTAAGTTTCTGCTCTTACAAAAGTTAAGTGTTTAATTAAAAATAGACAAAATTGAAGAAAACAACAAGAATATAAAATACTGACATTAGTTGGAAAAAAAGTACAGAAAACCCAGAAAATGTACCCTTAATCGTGTGATAATTTAAACAAATAAAGAAAAATCGTAAACAAATGGAATAAAAAATACAAAAAAATTTTTATAGAGTAGTCCAATAATTACTCTATAAAATTGTCTTGAATAGTGGAAGCCGTAACTTTAATAGTTTAAAAGTTATAGTCATTTAAAGAATTAGATAATGCTTTTTTTTATAAACAAATGTTTATAAAAATAGAACCATTGTAGATATAAAGCAGGTAAAAAAATTCATGTTATAGATCAATAAATTATCTAAAATCTGAATGTCAAAGACCGTATCATCAATAGTTTAGAAGTTGTAACAATTTATAAGTTTATAAAATAGGTGACCGCTTCAGCTTTGTGATAAATTTAAAAATGCAATAAAAATTAGAAAAAAAATGTATTTACCTCTTTGATGCACATAGCTATATTTATAATTTTTTAAAGTTTTGAAAAAAAAATAAAATGAAAATCAGAATTTGTTTATAACAAATTGTTTATAAAATAAACAATGAATATTTGAATAATTTTTTTTTGTAGTTATATTGAGAATAGCAAATGATTTAAAAAAAAATAATAATTTCTTAATAAATAATTTAAATGACAAATAAATAAAAAAAACGATTATAAACAATTAAAAAATTTATTTAAGAAAAATATTTGTTTTTAAAAATCATTATTTTACCAAGACAATAAAATGGCAAAAAAAATGTTTCAAAAATATTAAACTTATCCATTTGTTTATAACAAATTTATAAACAAATAACGTTAAAATTTTTTTAACTAAGCTAATAAACGCAATGTATTAATAGAAAAACAACTAAAATCAAACATTTGGTAAACAAATTTTTTTTATAACATTTCACAACAAATAAATATCTTGCTTAAATTACACACATATTGATTTAACTAATATTATCTTATTTAAATAATTTCTCAAACCCTAGATAAAAACTCAAACCGCATTAACTGAAGCTTTTTTGTTGTATCTGCCGGTAGCTGGTATTTTACTAATTTCCATGTCACGTGATATGAATTTATTCCGTTACTCTGTCATTTCATCCCAAGAAAACTGTATTTCCAAATATCTGTGTAGTGGATCATTTAACTATTGAACATAAGATGGCGCAGTATCGAAAGTGTAAAATTGAACGTGAACGATTAAATATCAAGTTTACATGCATATGGCTCCTCCTTGCAACGAATTCGAGAACTAAAATTTGATCAACTATTCTTCCATAAGAAATATAATACTATATTTACTTATACAATGCTATTATACATTTTTAGGTTTTCCTACAGCCGCTATTCCATATTTTTTTGTAAACTATGAGTGGTGAACATTTTACTATGGTTTTTTTTATGCAAAACGTATTATGTTTGGCGGTAAATCCACCAGTACCATTTGAACATCCTGTATATAAAGGTCGCAAATTGAAAAGCAAAAGTTTTGATCGTTCTTATTTTGCAAGTCATATAGGTGTGATCATTGTCACATTCTGTACTTGCCTAGACTGCTCTGACATTACGGAATATGTTCATTTCGTCAAAAAACACTCTGTATTTTAAATTTATAAGCTTCTCGTCAGACAACTATTAGAATACATGATTACGTTACCTTCTGCATCTTGTTTACGAATCGAGCTAAGTGGAGTGCGTTTGGAGGAACACTCTGTACATCCGTTATTTCTCCGAGTTCTTCCGTTTGCTCGCTACGGTTAATATGACGGATAAATCAAGGCGGCTGGGCTCTCGCCTACAAACACGTACACACGCACATAAATAAAGTGATAAATTCGCCATAAAACAGATTAGTTCTACACATTAGTCATTATCTTGAGAGCTCGGAATCGATTCTGGTTAGTTACCCAGAGAAATCGTGGCCTTTGCTGACCCGAATGAGGACTGCGCTGGGGTTAAGGGAGGTCACTACTTCGCTAAGCCACACTCCGGAGAAATGCGGGCATACAACTCATTAATTTGCTTTTGTCGCCCGATAAAAACCAAGGGGATGGCACGATGGGATGTCATCTGGAGACAGACACGTCGCCCTAGAAGATTATTTTTGTCACTGTTGCTTTATTTTTTAGACCACTTTCAACTGTTTCTAGTTCTAAATGCGCTCATAAAAATTTAATGTAAAATTGCACACTAATGTAATGTCATCAACATCGTCATCGCTAAAATAGGTAAAATTTCCTTATAAATTAAACATGTAATTTTACTCTTTTTTATGTAATTCACTAAAAATGTTATTACATAAAATTAGTATACTTCGTATATTTATTCTTAGAATCTTATTAGTAAACAGATCTAATTAATTTGATAATTTTGACTTGACAATTACTATTAATTTTGATGACAACTGATGGTGTTCAGAAAATTTACCTATGACAATTTTTGATGAGACGACATAGATTGAAAATTTTTATTTTAAACAGGTAAATATTATGCCTTGAAATAAATAGCAATACATTGTCCGTTTGCAGTGGCAACTTGCTACTTAAATCTCAGGATCTACGTCTAGAGTCCCAAAGAAATTTATCAGGACAGTGCATGACATTTTGATAGTATTTAGGGAAATGTAAATAAACTTATAACACAAATATATCTTTGAGTAATACATGTTACATTTACAAAAGCAGTATAATTGGATTGTATTTTTATAAAATAAACCTTTTTTAAGAAGATAATCATATTTAATTTAAAACAAATAATCAAATATCTATATAACACTAATATGTCCCTTCTGGAATAGTTTGGAAATAATGAGAAACATGGAAAATAGATCACAGAAAACCATCTGTCATGATCATGCTGGACAACAGTCTCAGACTCAGACTTTAGACGTTTTTTTTTAGTTTTTAGATATTTTATCATACAACACCATGTTACTGTTAGTGGAACATACATAGCGCCATCTAACAGTAGCGGCGCTAGTTGTGATTCTAACAAATTAAGATTTACGGTATCAAAATCCGATTTATTAATAGTATCAATTTATTATCTTCGGTATTTATAAAAAAATTAACATATTTTTGTCAGTTAATAGAACTAACTTCATTGTAACGTTCCGTTTGCTAATTGCTATGGGGCTTTTGTAGAAAGCTGAACTACTCGAATTCTCTACACTATCCTATTCAAATTTAAAACCAACTTAAGTACTTGGCAGCTGGTTCAGTTAGCCGATAATAGAATTGTAGACGCTGAGCTTGGAAAATATTATTCTTCAGACTAAGTGAATTACATTGACTGGTTGAATAGTTCCCCGTTTTTTACTTAAAAGCAAAATATTTGCTCACTCATTTAAAAGTGTTTGCTAAGGTTAGAAAATCGCCGACCCTTTCTATAGATTCCATATAAAAACGTTTGAGGGTGTAATCGTACACAGGAGGATTATTTTTCTTGGATATGGTGCGTAGTTGTTTAAAATATACTCGAAAATGTAAAAAGTAATTCTTTTTGTACGAATGGTTAACAATACGAACGAAGCTGATGTTTTTAAAGCTTCGTGTGTGCAATAATGGAACTTTTTACATACATCTTACAAAGATTTATCTTGCAAATTTGCGAGATATTTCTAATTTTTAATGAATATTAGTAGAACTATATCGGTTTTTTTTGTAAATGTCCCTTTGGCGGCTACTTTTATTCGAATATCATGATTAATAAAAAATATATATATTTTATTATTAGCCTTTTCATTTTTACTTATGAACGTACAATCTAATACATTTTTTGATATTAACATACACAAACTGACAGCAAGAATTGAAATTTAAAGGACTAAAAATTGGCTTCCTCACAAGTAATATTTCCTATCTGGTACCACAATACTTTATTAGTCAGTCTGTTATAGCCGTCACTGTATAGAGCAAACATGTTTGTTTTTCTTTTGTGTAAAATAACATCCCTCTAAACCATAACCGCCCACTTTACGATTATATTTTCCGCCCCTTTTCGTGATGTCAGCTTACATATGGCTTACAGGTGACAAATAAAACACTTACTTTGCCGGAACGTCGAATTCTAATTCACCGAGTCGGATAAATCGCTTTTTTACGCCGGCTGTAAATCAAACAAAGCTCTTAAACCCTAAAAACGCCCGTATTAGCCCAGAGTGTTGTGTTTATGTTTCATGGAAGACTGTAAATCAATTAGAACCTTTCACTAAGTCCCAGATTGTGAAAAATACATAAAGGAAAAGTTAAACAAAAATTGTACCTACTGAATATTTTTGTACCTACTGAATAGTTTTTTTGGACGTTTGTCTAATTTCATGAAAATACAGGCAAAAATACCTTTGCCCACCTTATTGACATGAAGTAAAATCCAAAACCACGTCAAGATATCTCTATCAATTCAAGAAATGCAGGGTTTTTGTTTTCTTTTACATCCTGTGACACCCAACAACTCTTTTCCGTAAATATTCTTTTTGTCTATAACGCAATGGTGTAGACGATTTGGTATATTATTTTTGGGTCATTTTTGAACACCCTGCATACATACAACAAATAATTAAAAAAATATTTATAGTAACTTTTTGAAGAACTCAGAATTCGATTCGTTACCTTTCAAACACCCTGTATACAATGACAATGAGATGAAGTGTCTCTTTAATATTGAATGTGTAGTAATAACGCTAATTTTAATTCCGAATAACGGTTAAAGCAGTTTAAGTTTTTAAGACTACAAATAGATCCATTTTTATACCAATATATCTTTTTAAACAAGTAGGAAGAAAAGATATCTAATATTTTACACAGTTTCCGATAACAGACAGTGGCAACGAATTCTTATCTAGGAGAAACTACTAAAATCAGAAAAACTTACAGATTTCAAAAAAATACTGCGTTCTAGTAATGAAAACATAACATCCATTTAGAAGTCGTATAAGCGATTTTCAATTGTTTTTTTTACGAATTTTACATGTCCTCAAAGAACCACACAACTTTTATTGAAAACTTTTTTCCTAAAGTGGAAATTAAAAAAGTTCCCATAGTGGTTTGTTTCAGCGGGAAACCCTCTACATTCATGGATGGTTGCTAATAAAATAGTATAACAATTATTTTGTCAATTATAATTATCATAAAAATTAATAATCAATTAATTACTTATTTCTTCCCACATGATGTCTGAAAAAGTTCAGTTGATAGATTTTGTTTATTAGAATGATTTATTAGGTATTGCAAAAGTAACCAAAACTTTTTATTTACGAATATATAAATTAATTCATATATTATTCTACCCATTTATCTTTTTACCTATCTGTCTAGGACTCAATGAAAAACCAACATTTTAGAATAAAAAAATGTATGAAAAAACAATTAATTGTTGTTCGAAGATATAAACCAAACTTTTGTTTCTTTTAATGAAACACTACATATTTGTCGTTCTTTTATTCCTTTAATTACAACGATTTATACATGTCATATATTCGATTTGACAGTTTGTACATTATTTTGGTTTATTTACTGATCCTTCACAATGAATGGATAAAGTCAAAATTGCCATGGAACTAAGACATTTCTGTTTTTCTACCATTTTTACTAAACAGATCTTTGCATATCTTATTAGCTATAAAATATACCATAAAAGGTGTTTTATAATAACTCCATTGAGTACTAAAAAACATTTTTTTATATTTTTTTTTCATATGAAGGGATAATTTTGTGATCCGCCAAACCTAATTTGACCTCCATGTAATTTTTTGTATGAGTTATTCTGAAAGATGAAGTAAACAAAGAAATATTGAATAATTTATATCACCTGAGGGAGAAAATATTGATCGAAGTTAATACTATCAATGAAGTAGGTAATGGAGGATTATAAAATAAGATTTTTGGAATATATGTTCATTGTCTAGGAGAGAAAGAAGGTATCACACCTTTTACAGTAATATATCTTTTTCCTAATCAAAGAATTTAAGGGTTTGTTTAATAAATTTAACAGGAGAAAACATGTCCACGCAGTGGATCTGCCGTGGATTTCGATAGATCGACGGTGTATTCCACGTCATAGCTCCACGTTGGGCGCCATGTCGCAGATTTGGATTAAGTCGTTAGCTCAGGTTGCGAATAAGTCTTACTAGCTTGCGGTGGAGCTGACCTATCCTCATCTCTCTATTTACAGGGAGTTTTTGTGTGCTTTGGGTCGATGTTCCACGTCCTAATTGTTGTCGGTTGACCTAAGACGCACTTTGTACACTTGCATTTTCTTTTAATAAAAGTTTGTACATATTATTTAAATATTTTTTTGTAGCGGGTTTTCAACTGAACCCTGTATATGGTTAGATTATGCTTGTTTATCACTGGCAGGTCTGCTACCCTAGTATCTGAAAATTACTGACTATTTACACTGACTAAAAGCATTTGAATTTTATAGTGTACGGCCTCCTTAGAGTGCCGGTACGGTTAGCTTTTGAAGCTTTGTATGAATGACAGAGTAAAAGCTGTACTTAGTTGGCAGCGTGAAAGCTGTGTGAGCGTTGGGCTCGGTTAGGTATTAATTTGAAGAATTATAACTCGAAATGCGGTTTAAAACTTACTGACTTTACTAATTTACTTAATAATACAGTATATGCAATGCGGTAGTTGCTATACAATATGAATCCTTCAGATTCGAATCGAATACACTCTCTGGCCAGGCATTCATTCTCTGGTTAATAAACTGCGGCAAACCTAGGTTGATGCTCGCACACTGGCTGGGACCGTAGTCCATTCAGTTCCAGAAATTTCCAAGTCCGATAGACTGCTTCCTTTGCGATTACGGACGTCTCTTTGAAGTTGAAGATCTGAAACTGATTTGGGTTAATACCGACCCTAAGGTCATTTAGAAGTGCAATTTTGAAATCTCTTCGATATTATTTTCGTCACTTTTTGGAAAGTGGGGCTAAATATTTTTTGACGTTGTTTTGCACTCGTCGGCGATCTCGAGGACGGAGCGATATACGTTGTCGTCGTCCAAGGGAACGGAGAACTCTTGGCAGCAATCTTCTCCATCCGGGTGGCTTGGCGGGTGAATGTTAGAAGTATCGGTGAAGTTTTTCAAAACATCGGTGTATTTCCATGTCGTGTATGCATGGCAGCATGGTTGTGGGTATCTCTGTGATGACCCTGGCGGCAATATAGTCTGCAGATCCTCGCGAGAAACATCGGAAAGATCGGTGAAAATTCGAGTGCGCGAACTATTATGTTAGTAGAACTGTTCTATGTGTTTCATATTCCTATTTTACGGCGGGAACTGCGCAATATGGGCTGCTCTTTGACGATTTGTGCGAATATCCGACAAATCCGTGCATACCACAACTGTTCCATGACAATTTTGACTACGTGCAGGAACAGTATACTATAAACTAAAATATTGTGCAAACTATCATAGCAATTGTACGATATGTATATATCATTGTAATAAAAAAAGAGGAGTAAAAAAACGAGAAATATACGGGGTGTTCCATTTAAAAAGTCAAAAGTTTGATTTATCTTGGAAATGTAGGTATAGTCTTTCCGAAATCAGTAGAACATGTATAAAAACGCGTAGCAATAAAATTTAATGAGTATCATAGGCGTCCCTAAAAAAAGTTTTCTTATAATGGTAAAAAATTATAATAAATTGTATACCGTACGCGCCTAGTATGGAATAAATTCAGTAAAAACGATACAAATTTTCAAACAGGTCGATTTTTAATTTAAAAAATACATATTTTAGCATACAAGTCGATTTTCAACGGTCATTTGTTTTCGAGTAATGACGTCATTGACATTTTTTTAAAATAGCAACCTCCTATTTTTTTTCTTGATTCTGAAAGATCGTTTCATTGTCGATCCGACAGTATTAAAATGTTGCCATCTTACATAGGAAAGTGTTCGAGTAAATGGCGATTGAATGTTAATCGACTTTTATGCTAAAATATGTATTTTTAAATTAAAAATCGACCTGTTCGAGGATATTTCCCAAAAAAAATTTGTTTCGTTTTACTGAATTTATTCCATACTTTAGGCGCGTACGGTATAATGTGTAGAAAATTTCTATTATATGTTCATTTGACCAACATTATTTATGTCCTCAAAGAGTTTTATTATATTGATGGTAAATTTCGTTTTGTTCCGCTTCAAAAGGTCTCCAAAATGCCATGCAAAATATCCCTCTTATTTCTCCCTTTCGCGATTTTATTGTAATATAAATGATTAATAGAAGGTGCCTATAATAAATAAAAATAAATTAAAATTACCTGAATCACAGCAAATTCCGTATTGCTGCACTGCACTGCAGCAATACGACCCAGCGACTGTACGGCTGTGTTTGTGCCGCGTTTGCCAGCGCGCTCATTCTTCAACTGGGCGAACAGACCTGTATTTGGGTATAGCTAAATAAATATAGGAACAAGTTTTTCAAATATTTCATTGCCGAGTTGCTACGTCAGCGACCAAACCTGGTACATACCGCCAACCTCTTGGTTCTTCAATTGAGATCGGAAAGACTATAATAGTCGATCGTTTTTTCATACATTTCTTTAACAGTACAAGAAAATTCCCTAAAATTTTGGCCCATTATTTTTCCTATATAGAAAGGTAAGAATGTGTTATAGGAATGACCCTGTACATTGTATATTAATTTTTTTTTACAAAAGGTCCTTTTATTTCGATATTAATCCTATTTAAATATCTAACGTTCTCTGAAGAGATAACAAAATTGTCGTAACTTAATCAATTCTGACGGTTTCTTAGATAACATATATTTCTGTATACAGATTGTTACAAATTCGTTTCTCACTACAGGGATCTCGGAAACGGTAAGAGCTACGAAGTAGCTTAAATTGCGTAATCAGGGGACCAACATTATGCCTCTAAAATATCAAGGCTAACATGATTAATTTTCGAAATATTTGAAAAAAACGAAATTTTGGAAATCCGTTTTTGTTTCATTTCAGTCTTGTTTGAGGTGATATTGAAAAAATAACAACACTCTCATGGCCACTTTTTGCCCTCTATCGAATGGCATAATCAATTTTTATATGTAACAATTCGTCTCTCTAGGACCATCATCAACTTAATTTTTTTAAATACTACCCTTGTTTAAATAACTAGATGGATTTCACAGGGTCTAACGACACTTACAGTGTACGATAATTCAATATACAAAGAAATCTAAATAAAAAATTACACTAAAGATGAATTTTTCGAGACAAAACGTCTGAATATGGTTCGGGCTGAGACAGTACAGTATTGGGGGTCGAGAAGTTCTGTAAAAATTGTAATAAAATTTCCAGGGTCGTGTTTAAAAAAATGAAGTTGACGATAGTTCTGGAGAGACGAAACGTTACATATAAAAATTGATTATGCCATTCGATAGAGGGCAAAAGTGACCATGAGAAAGTGTTCTTTTTTCAATATCACCTCAAATAAGGCTGAAATTAAACAAAAACGGATTTCCAAAATTTCGTTTTTTTTCAAATATTTCGAAAACTAATCATGTTAGCCTTGATTTTTTAGAGGCATAATGTTGGTCCCCTGATTACGCAACTTTGCCACCATTTAAGGTACTTCGTATCTCTCACCGTTTCAGAGATATCTGTAATGAGAAGCAAATTTGTAACAGCCTGTATAATACACACAAAAATATGTGCGCTTATTGTATTACTAAAACAGTGTACATATCTAAGACGAAAGCTATATAATTTACGTTTTATGCTTGTAAGCTTTTACGGTATAATAATTATAACATTATTTTCAAATGTTTCAGTATCACTTTTTCTTAAACTACAAAAATAAAGCTCTCGTCATAAACAACCAAATCAAAGTATTTAATTAAGTCTGTACACACTTTTTTTATTTCATTTTAGAAGAAAGAACGGGAAAAATCGATTAATATTCAAAGCTCAAAAAAGAAATAATTACGTCGCGGTCAGTATATTGATATTTTTAAATACCTACCTAATCCTAACAAATGAATATACTTCTTACTTTCTCACAGTATAGTGAGGATCATTACTGTATTTTATACGTATAGTATATTAACTCATCCCGGTGGTCAAAAATTTTCCCGAATATTATTAAAGAAATAGTAGTACCCAGAGATCCAGAATGATTGAAGCGTTTGGGTAACGCAGCCTGTTTCTAACACCATCTTTAGCATATAAAAATCTGTAGTATTGACAGAGGTAGGCAGAGGCTGCGATCTACAAACACTTCAATCATTCTGAATATATCTGTAAAACTGTTATTGCAAACATGTTTTGTATGGCGGCATCTACACGAATATTGTGGTACTTGTAGTATTGTGGACGAAACGGAGAGTCCGTTTCTATTATTTCTTTCTTTTCGGCAAAATTCTTTCTACACTTTCTGTGTGGATAAATATGAATCTATGTGACTGTTATTTCAGTGGGAAACTTATTACCCAATTTTTTACTGCGTTTGGACTTGTTTGTGAACTTTGAAGATTTGATCGATCGGACTTAATTTGAATATAAATTCAACACTCTTGGCTGTTTCCTCTGCTGTGTGCCGGTTCCCACAGACCGGAACACATAAATAACAATTATTTACCTCCACCAACAACAGCACTATCTCGTTACGTTTGCCGTTCGGCGCTCTAATATAATTATGACCGATGGCACTGGGCAACCGGAGGCGAGACTCGCTCAACGCCTTTGATCTTTTTTGGGTCCGCAAAAAGGTGCGCGGTTGAAATTCTAGTGCTCCGTCGATCGGTGCCAAGAGTCCCTGCCTGAGCAGGTGACAGGTGGCCACTCTCGGCCGGGAGTGAACCAGAAATTGTCTAGAAAGTCAAAATATTTTCGGTTCACACTAAAACGATAATTTCACATTTTCACCGTTGTCATCATTAATTGGAAAGAAAAGATAAATATAGAAAAGGTCAAAAGTAGTAATTGAAGATGTTTTTAGTTTTTAAATAAAATAATAATAATAAGTAACTTAAGTAGGTAAGTTTAGTAACTAAAGAAGCCCCATGAAGTCAAGACTTGTATTGAGGAATATTTGCTAGTATTGACACGTATTTACACAATAAAGTATATCTATAGTTACATAATGGAAAAAAAATGATTTGAATATGAAAATTACATCATGGAAAAAAATGAATTGAAAATGAAAGCAGTATAAAGGATAACACGTATTATATTATATCTACATGCATACTTTGTTTTTAATAGTTACCTACTTAACAATTTTTTAGGTCAATAAGATTATGAATAGCAGTTCTAGGCATATCTTGAATCCATATTTTTACTTTGTTTTTAAATAATTTATTAGTTCGAATGTTTCTTAGAGAACTAGGAAGATTTGAATTTGTACGAGGTGCAATAAAATAGTACGATCTCTGGCCAATTGTTTTTTTTTGCTTTAGCTACTTTTATCTCCGCTTCTCTATGTCGCGTATCATATAAATGTCCAATGAAAGTTAAATTATATTTATTTTTATGCTGGAGACACAAAACTCTATAAGAGGATAACTGTTTAATATCAAATGTCNGAGATATCTGTAATGAGAAGCAAATTTGTAACAGCCTGTATAATACACACAAAAATATGTGCGCTTATTGTATTACTAAAACAGTGTACATATCTAAGACGAAAGCTATATAATTTACGTTTTATGCTTGTAAGCTTTTACGGTATAATAATTATAACATTATTTTCAAATGTTTCAGTATCACTTTTTCTTAAACTACAAAAATAAAGCTCTCGTCATAAACAACCAAATCAAAGTATTTAATTAAGTCTGTACACACTTTTTTTATTTCATTTTAGAAGAAAGAACGGGAAAAATCGATTAATATTCAAAGCTCAAAAAAGAAATAATTACGTCGCGGTCAGTATATTGATATTTTTAAATACCTACCTAATCCTAACAAATGAATATACTTCTTACTTTCTCACAGTATAGTGAGGATCATTACTGTATTTTATACGTATAGTATATTAACTCATCCCGGTGGTCAAAAATTTTCCCGAATATTATTAAAGAAATAGTAGTACCCAGAGATCCAGAATGATTGAAGCGTTTGGGTAACGCAGCCTGTTTCTAACACCATCTTTAGCATATAAAAATCTGTAGTATTGACAGAGGTAGGCAGAGGCTGCGATCTACAAACACTTCAATCATTCTGAATATATCTGTAAAACTGTTATTGCAAACATGTTTTGTATGGCGGCATCTACACGAATATTGTGGTACTTGTAGTATTGTGGACGAAACGGAGAGTCCGTTTCTATTATTTCTTTCTTTTCGGCAAAATTCTTTCTACACTTTCTGTGTGGATAAATATGAATCTATGTGACTGTTATTTCAGTGGGAAACTTATTACCCAATTTTTTACTGCGTTTGGACTTGTTTGTGAACTTTGAAGATTTGATCGATCGGACTTAATTTGAATATAAATTCAACACTCTTGGCTGTTTCCTCTGCTGTGTGCCGGTTCCCACAGACCGGAACACATAAATAACAATTATTTACCTCCACCAACAACAGCACTATCTCGTTACGTTTGCCGTTCGGCGCTCTAATATAATTATGACCGATGGCACTGGGCAACCGGAGGCGAGACTCGCTCAACGCCTTTGATCTTTTTTGGGTCCGCAAAAAGGTGCGCGGTTGAAATTCTAGTGCTCCGTCGATCGGTGCCAAGAGTCCCTGCCTGAGCAGGTGACAGGTGGCCACTCTCGGCCGGGAGTGAACCAGAAATTGTCTAGAAAGTCAAAATATTTTCGGTTCACACTAAAACGATAATTTCACATTTTCACCGTTGTCATCATTAATTGGAAAGAAAAGATAAATATAGAAAAGGTCAAAAGTAGTAATTGAAGATGTTTTTAGTTTTTAAATAAAATAATAATAATAAGTAACTTAAGTAGGTAAGTTTAGTAACTAAAGAAGCCCCATGAAGTCAAGACTTGTATTGAGGAATATTTGCTAGTATTGACACGTATTTACACAATAAAGTATATCTATAGTTACATAATGGAAAAAAAATGATTTGAATATGAAAATTACATCATGGAAAAAAATGAATTGAAAATGAAAGCAGTATAAAGGATAACACGTATTATATTATATCTACATGCATACTTTGTTTTTAATAGTTACCTACTTAACAATTTTTTAGGTCAATAAGATTATGAATAGCAGTTCTAGGCATATCTTGAATCCATATTTTTACTTTGTTTTTAAATAATTTATTAGTTCGAATGTTTCTTAGAGAACTAGGAAGATTTGAATTTGTACGAGGTGCAATAAAATAGTACGATCTCTGGCCAATTGTTTTTTTTTGCTTTAGCTACTTTTATCTCCGCTTCTCTATGTCGCGTATCATATAAATGTCCAATGAAAGTTAAATTATATTTATTTTTATGCTGGAGACACAAAACTCTATAAGAGGATAACTGTTTAATATCAAATATATTAATTAGATTCTTTGTATAACTCCTCAGTAGAATAGATTCTAGGTTTATTGTAGATAATTTTGATGAAATGTTTTTGTATTATTTCTAGTTGTTTTATGTAACAATTATAAATTCGACTACACCGTGCTATTCCATACTGAATATGCGATTCAACCACAGAGCACCCGATAAATAAACAATTGCATCTTCCGTTGACATTTTTTCTTTAAAGCCGAATTGTTTCTTTGATAAAAAGTTGTGTTTTTCTAAATATGAAAGAATTCTTGATTTAATAACTTTTTCCGTAATTTTACTTAATGACGAAATAAGAGATATAGGTCCGTAATTTGAAATATTTTCCTGATTTCCCTTTTTAAGCAATGGTTTCATAACAGCTTTCTTAAACGCAAGTTTATATTTTAATCCAAGTTCAGACTTAATCCTGGATTAAACACTACGGTGCAAGCGGGCATAAATCACCTGTTTCTAAAATTATATTGATTATATACGCTAAAGGTTTTTTAATAAAATTTGCTGGCAATTTTAATATTTCTGCCGTAATGTTATCTAAACCTGGCCATTTTTTTAGTTTGAGCTCATTAATAATATTTTATATTTCCTTTTCATCTGTTAGTTTGAAAAACACTGAATGATTTGAATTTACTTTTTTTACAACTGATACCGCTGGCTGCTCAATTTTGTCGTATAGTTTTTTTTCCATTTGACTGTAGCATTCATTAAAATTTGCCATTTCATTTTTTATTTAAAAATTCTACAGTTAGGCAATCGTGGTTTATAAAATTTAGAATACAATAGTAATTTAAGTTTAATATATGTCAATTATAAAAAATGTACTTAGGTATAGATGATGATAAAAATGTTTTATTGATACATATTTCCAATACATTTTGAAAATAGTACTGCCGTGGAATATTATGGTTGCATTATCATTTTCGTTTAGCATGTAAAGGCGATTTTCCACTAAACGCACAAAACAAAAACAAAACACAAACTTGTGTCGAATAAAACAAAACTGTAACTTTTCGCAAACTTTTTGAATATTGGCGTGTTTTGCAACAGTTGGAGTTTTGTTTATCGGGTCCCGCTCGAAAGCGGTCACATCAAAAGGTTTCGACGTGTTTTGAAACTCAAGTCTGTTTAGTGGAAACGGTCGTGTTGTGTTTTCTATTTAAGTGATCCAACCCAATATCTATGTTGGCGTTTTCTTATTCCCAAAAACAATATTTTAATCATTAATGAATTAGAGCTATTAAAAAATATATTTGTGTACGCTTAAGGTTACTTGGCTTGTATACAAACTAACTAACTAACCAAGTAAATACTTCAACCGTACATATATACACTTACTTTTTTTTCCAAGGACTTCAGTATAAACCAGCTATAACTAAGAACAAAAAAATCATCTCTGAACATGTTGGTTGGTTATTGGAAAAATGTGTTCTGACTTCCTCGCGATAACCGGTGGAAAAGGATCGAAAACAAAAACAAAACTCGAACAAAATGTAGCCCGCCTGATGGAAACAAGAGTTTTGGGTTTGTTTCAGTTTTGTTTTTGTTTTTCATGTTTTAGAAAACACAAACAGGACATAAACTCAACTGCCCGTTTAGTGGAAAACCGCCATAAAGGTGGCCGTGCACCATCACACTTGTATCAGGTTGAGCAAATTGTCCTGGGTTCTCCATTTTTGCCTGCGGTGCTGGGAGGTTAGTCGCCTGCTCACCTGCGAAGGAGTCTCCAGAATGCTTGGGCGTCTCCGCCTTCACGCCAACCGTAACGGACCTATGGGAAGAGGACGTCGATGCTGTCGCTCTTTCTCCGTTGAAGACGATATAGCTTGGCCTTGGGATTATGATCCACGCTCCAATTTTGTTCCTAAAGACACACTTGCACGGTGATTTGCTTTAGTTTGTGGGTTTGTGTATAATGTTTATTTGAGGATTTCAGCTTAACCTTCTTTTGCACTGAGCACCTTATTTTATGGGAGCACTGTCGAGTATGGTACTGTTGTGTCTTTGTTATCACTGTCTTTGGCGTATTAGGCTAGGTCAATAAAGTTTATGAATGTCTGGCCTCCTTAGGGTGCCTATATAGAAGCTTGAGGAGCTTGTAGGGAAGCTTTAGGAGCTTGACTTTTGTATGAATGTTTCAGATCTGGAGTTTATGTTGCCTTCTTGGAGGGCTTGTGTATGAAAGCCTTAGGAGCTTGTGTGTGGAAGCTTTAGGACCTTGTGTCCGCAGGATAGACAAAGCCTGGATGGTACGTGCTAAGTGAGTAATGGAAACATTGAACTCGTGTTAATTTTTCATTGAAGAAATTTAACTCAGATTTGAATTTTTAAAATTTGTTAGATTAATTGCAATTTTTGTGATAATTAACACAAATTGAATGTAACAGTTAACATGTGATACAAAAGTATGAAATAATTTGGGACGTACTACTAGTACTGACCGGCCAGGAATGAATTGCGGTGTTCTTGGGCTGACGTTCAATCACTCTCAACGTTGGCTCCGCACGGGGTTGTGTAGTGAGGTTCGCTCTAGATTTGGAAAATTGGGTCTTTAGAAAACCTTACCCTCTGTAGGTGGTGGCTGTCTCCAAAGAGTTATAGTGCTGAAATTTGAAATTATTTTGGTATTGTACTGTATTGAGCTTTTTAAAAGGATTTTTTTTTTCGAAACATGGACGAATTTTGAATTACCAATATTATTTAGCAATTCACATAATGCACTGCGTAATAGTTTGCATAAAGAATCGTCTTCGAATGTATTTCCTGCGCAAGACGAATTCGAATTATGTATTATCCTATTGCTTTTAACCGTTTCAAGTAATAAATTAATATTATGTATTGTAATGTGGAAATATTATACAATAAATATCTGAAAAAAAAAGTATTAGGTATATTTCTATTTAATTTAATAAATGAAATACTAAAAATGTACGAGTATAAAATAATAAAAGTTTGTGTTTTATAAATATTGTTACGAGCCTTAATGTCAAGAATTTTTCACGACCACGATACAAAAAAAAAACGGGGAATTTGTCAATACTAATACATACTCGTTAATATTTAATAAAGAGCCTTCAGAAATGTTTATAAGCCTCGTGATGAGACACCCGAGCTTAGACAACCCAATATTGCACGACTGGTACTGATAACGAAAAATCCCTAAATCTGGCGACACCAATATTAACGACTCGTTTACAGTGAACAATAACAAACCGTTACATTTACAGTCAAGATATTTCCATCGCTGAATAGTTGAACAATTATCTCGGGAAAAATACCACGAATCTCAGTCGATGAAACAGAATGTTGCGTTTTAATGTGATGTCGATCTTATTGTTTTTTAATTTTACCCAAAATTTAACTGTCATCACGTTAGATTCGATTGCAACTTCATTGTCGTTGAAGATATGGGGGAAGTAAAATATGATTTTATTAACTTTTCTAGAGAACGAAAAGAATTCTTTTATCAGAAATAAAAAAGCAAACAAATATCGGATTACAGGTAGATACGAACTCTGCTTTTTCTTATGAAATACCCTTGGGTTTGTGTAATAGTACGGGAGATATGGACAAAAATAAAATGTCATACGTCGCATACGTGCAATGTGTTGTGTTGTCAGTCTTGACTTCTATACCAGGCAGTTCGGGAAAATTTAGGTACAAAGTATTGAAAAAAAAAATCAAACATAATTGGATAATTTTATTTTAAGTATTATTGAAAAATAGGGAAATCTGCTCAACATTATTTTTTATAGTTAAATAAACTTTTCAATTAATTAAGTACCTCTTCATTAATGTTCGATGTTTGTCGCACCACTGATTTTTCAATAGATAACATTGCAAGTGCTGTTAATCTGTCTTTAAATCTAATTTAAAGTTTTACAATCTTTTAAAAAACACATGAAAAAAATACGTAGATAAAAAAATTTTACGCCACACCTAAACAAATTACGTTTAACACCAAAAAAGCGGTGAATGAGTATCGTCAATAAATCCAAAATAACTAAAACAATTCCATTCAAAAATAAAAAAAATTCACTTCTGCAAAAAATTAAGGGAGCAAACAAATTTTTCGAATTATTAGTGATTTTTCAGATTGCTGTATCTCAGTTAAAAATGATCGTATCAAGGTTTTAAAAAAAGCATTTTAAATCGCCGACTGTCTAGTCCAGATTTCTTAGTTCAAAATTTTTAGGAAATCGCGAAATTCTAAGAAATAAGACTAAAAAATGTTTTTTTCAATGTTTCTTTAATCAATTTCGTTAATTCAAAATGAAGAAAATTACGGTACGGAAACAGTACATCGCTTCAAAAATGACTCAATATTTTTATCTTGAGTTGTTAAAAAGTAAAGAAGAGTAAATTTTCAAAAAATTTTCAAAAATTAAAAAAAAATTTTTTTTTCAAATTCATTGAGCAAAAAATGCCCAATTGTGAAAGAATTGAAAGAAAATCAAATTTTTCATTTTTACGAACGTTACAGGGTGCTCAAAAATGTAAATTTTGCTCCTTTAAATTTTTCTGAAATTTTGATTAAGCGGTCCGGAAAAACCGTTCGATAGATCGATCTGCCAATTTACGGAGCNATCGCTGAATAGTTGAACAATTATCTCGGGAAAAATACCACGAATCTCAGTCGATGAAACAGAATGTTGCGTTTTAATGTGATGTCGATCTTATTGTTTTTTAATTTTACCCAAAATTTAACTGCCATCACGTTAGAATCGACTGCAACTTCATTGTCGTTGAAGATATCGGGGAAGTAAAATATGATTTTATTAACTTTTCTAGAGAACGAAAAGAATTCTTTTATCAGAAATAAAAAAGCAAACAAATATCGGATTACAGGTAGATACGAACTCTGCTTTTTCTTATGAAATACCCTTGGGTTTGTGTAATAGTACGGGAGATATGGACAAAAATAAAATGTCATACGTCGCATACGTGCAATGTGTTGTGTTGTCAGTCTTGACTTCTATACCAGGCAGTTCGGGAAAATTTAGGTACAAAGTATTGAAAAAAAAAATCAAACATAATTGGATAATTTTATTTTAAGTATTATTGAAAAATAGGGAAATCTGCTCAACATTATTTTTTATAGTTAAATAAACTTTTCAATTAATTAAGTACGTACTTCATTAATAATGTTTGATGTTTGTCGCACCACTGATTTTTCAATAGATAACTAAAATAACTAAAACAATTCCGTTCAAAAATAAAAAATATATATTAACATAGAATTGAATTGCCTGTCTCTTCACAATAATTTTAAATGTTTACGTCGTTGATTTTATTTTAACCTAAGTATAAAATAACTAGAAAATGGTTAGTTTATTCAAAGTGGATTAATCTTTTTTTCTTAAAAATGACATTAGGAATTAACTTGCGCCTATTAAATTTTTTAGTTCTTAGTGATAACGCATTCGAAATATGTACAGCATGACCAAAATATAAATAATTGCACATACATGTTAATATACAGGGTGTAAATAAGTGCGAAATATTTTAGGGGCTGGTTGTCGAAGTTATATTGTGAAAAAAAGTTGATATAAATGTAGGTCGAAATATGCTTCGTTTCCAAGATACAGTGTGTTTAAATTTACATTTTTTATTTATTTTTATTAATTACTTCAAAGAGTTTTAAAGATATTGACCCGAAATTTGGAAAATTCTTTGGAGGGATAAATGTGAATTTTTCGGGGTGATCCGAATATTTCTACTTGCACCTTTAAATAAAAGATTAACAAAACCTACAATAAAATTTGTTTTATTTTTTTCCTCAAAAACGCTTCATCCTACGAAAAAAATAGAAGAGACCAACCAAGTTCATTCAGAATTGATAGCGGATTTCTAAAAAAATGTCTAAACGGAAAAAGTCAGTGGCGTGCCATTTATTTTATTGTCGCACGAACGCCACTGCTGCAACTAGAAATATTCGGATCACCCCAAAAAATACTCATTTATTCCGTTAAAGCGTTTTTCAAATTTCGACTCAATATCTTTAAAACTGAAATGATTAATAAAAATAAATAAATAATTAAAATTTAAACCGAGATTTAAACACTGTATCTCAGAAACGAAGCATATTTCCACATACGAACTTTCGACATATGAACTTTTTTCACAAAATAACTTCAGCAACCACCCACTGAAATATTTCGCACTCATTTACAAACACCCTGTATAATATAAAATCATGAAATTACTAATTTTTGCATAGAAGTATTTAGTATTTAGCAGTGACGGCTCCCAAAAATTTACAAAATATCGTCACTTATATAGTATTTAGAACAGAAGTAATTTTTGTACTCCGCACATTTCACGGACAAACTGTATCTTTGTTGCTGCTGGGACATACAAATTTTTACGTCGGTTGCGTGAATTACCTTTACTTAATCTTGTCAGTAGTATCAGTTTTATCAATATAAAACAATTATTTTTTTAGATATTTGCATATTTTTTTTCAAATTTAACACCCTGTATCAACAAGTGTCTTGAGACTCATTTAAGTTTTTTGGTGTCAAATGATCGAAAGAACAATCTCCTGAACTTATGGCATAGATTTTAAAAAACACTATACAGCGTGTCCCACTAGTGCGGGAAAGTCCAATATCTATGTTAAAATGAGGAATATATGGATTTTTCTTTTTACTGTGTTGCCACATTTCTCGGAATGTACAAATTAAAAATATATTCAACTATACAGGGTGTTCCACTTTTCCTGGCCAGACACCAACTTTGGTTTTTTAAATGGAAACACACATTTTTTATATTTTTTTCGGATTCTACATCAAAAATAAAGGGTACTTTGTGTAGAATAGTTCTATTCAAATATTCACAGTTTTTGAGATATCTCGCTTGAAAGGTTTTTCTAGTCGATATTGGTTGCTTACATTTTCTGATACTGACAGGTTATACTAATAGCTACTAAGCCCATTTTTTTATCAGATGTTTAGTAAGGATGACTCTTCCGAATCATGCTCCAAAAACTGGCCTGCGTTATACAGGGTGACCAAAATATCATGTCAAAATTGCCAATTGAAAAATTGAAAAATCTCGATTTTTTTAAATGCAACGCCCTGTATATTTTCATACCATGAGATGCAGAATTAAATTCTCTACAACTTTGCTATACCTGCTCCTATACCAAAATTCATTAGTTTTTCATGAAATCTCATTTCTATGAAAAAATGCGAAGTTTACAAATAGCTTATATGTAAAATAACGTAGTAGGCTCCTGTCAAAGGATAATCTGGATAATTTTCGATTCACATAAGGTTTAATAGAAAGAAAGGTTTAATAGAAGAAGAGAAGCCCATGGTAACTGTTTATTGGCAAGTCGTATTTACCAAGCTAATAATCCAGATTTACAAAGATATCCTCGTACAAAGTGTTTTGTAAAACTGAAGGAGAGGTTTGAAAGAACAGCAAATGCAAATTATGAGAAGACAACAAGAACACACGCATGTGGTAATCAGGATAGTCAAATTGACATTTTGGAATGTGCAGTCCAAAATCCATCTACAAGTGTCAGAGAAATTAGTGATGAAATTAGTATTTTCAAAAGTGTGGTTAATAGAACGTTAAAGAAAAACAACTTCCACCCTATCATTCTGAGCATCACCAATTCTTAACACTGCAAGATTTTCAGAAGCGAGTAGCGAGTTTTGTGAGTGGGCAACTATAAAGCTACAACAAGATGAAATAATTATAGAGTCGACATAATTATCACCATTACGCCGATCATAATCCCAGATTAATAAGACAAGATGATCATCAACACCGCTTTAAAGTCAACGTTTGGGCGGGAATATGCGGAGAATATGCCATTGGACCATATTTTCTTGAAGGAAACTTAACTGATAATGGGTATTTGCAATTTTTACAAAACGACTTGCTCCAATTGCAGGGACATATTCCTCCGGATAACTTAAACAGTCAGTGGTTCCAACATGATGGTGCCCCTGCACATTCCACACTGGCGGTAAGTTTTCTTATTATGTAAGTTATGTAAATTCAGAGAAAAACTGTGTCAGGTTAGAGAATACTTAAATGATTTGTATCCAGATAAGTGGATAGGTAGCCAATTCTATGGCCTCCCCGATCCCCAGACCTGTCTTGTCTTGATTTTTTATTATGGGGATATATAAAAGGGGTAGGGTGTATGAAACTCCTCCGACAGATGTAGAAAATTTACGGGCAAAGATAAGAAATGCTTTTTTGGCCCTAACTCCGGAAATGCTGCGAAATGTGTCAAGCAATTTTCGTCGTAGAATTGCTAAATGTTTAAGTATAGAAAAATGGCAGACATTTTATTAATTACTAATTTAACTAGGTCTTTATTACTTTTGTTAGAAATGCACGATGTTAATTTACTGTTTTGGAGACTGCATGCGTGTGTTCTTGTTGTCTTCTCATAATTTGTATTTGTTGTTCTTTCAAACCTCTGCTTCAGTTTTACAAAACACTTTGTACGAGGATATCCTGCCAATAAACAGTTACCATGAGTTTTACTAATTCTTCTATTATTTATTTACTAATTCTTCTTTAGAGTAATTCATTTCACAATTATTACTGTCGCTTTTCTATTAAATCTTATGTGAATCGAAAATTATCCAGATTTTCCTTTGACATGAGCCTACTACGTTATTTTACATATATAAGCTATTTGTAAACTTCGCATTTTTTCATAGAAATGAGATTTCATGAAAAACTAATGAATTTTGTTATAGGAGCAGGTATAGCAAAGTTGTAGAGAATTTAATTCTGCATCTCATGGTATGAAAATATACAGGGCGTTGCATTTAAAAAAATCGAGATTTTTCAACTTTTCAATTGGCAATTTTGACATGATATTTTGGTTACCCTGTATAACGCAGGCCAGTTTTTGGAGCATGATTCGGAAGAGTCATCCTTACTAAATATCTGATAAAAAAATTGGCTTAGTAGCTATTAGTATAACCTGTCAGTATCAGAAAATGTAAGCAACCAATATCGACTAGAAAAACCTTTCAAGCGAGATATCTCAAAAACTGTGAATATTTGAATAGAACTATTCTACACAAAGTACCCTTTATTTTTGATGTAGAATCCGAAAGAAATATAAAAAATGTGTGTTTCCATTCAAAAAACCAAAGTTGGTGTCTGTCCAGGAAAAGTGGAACACCCTGTATAGTTAAATATATTTTAAATTTGTACATTCCGAGAAATGTGGCAACACAGTAAAAAGAAAAATCCATATATTCCTCATTTTAACATAGATATTAGATTTTCCCGCACTAGTGGGACACGCTGTATATCACTATCCAGTGTCGTCGAAGTTCTAAGGTTTTCAGTGACAAAGTGTCATCCAGTATTTCCGCCACTGGTTGACATATTCGCAAACCAATTAAATTATTTTTTTATCTTTAATTAGTCAAGCAAATCAATATTTTCCTTTCATGTGCAACCGCTCTTTGGCGGTGCCACAACAATAATAATGAGTAAATTATCAAATACGCGTTCTAGCGCAATGTGAATTCCAAATGTGGCAGAATAATTTCTCATACCCACCTTGCCCATCGGCTATTGTTGTTATTTCGGCCAGAAACAAACAGCTGCAACAACATGTGGATGAACGGGGCCGGGGCGTGCGTCTTGGACAGCGTTGCCAAGTCTACCTGAATGTATTTTGCCTCTATTCAATGCTAATGTGTTACTGAAAGTTAGGCGTACCCATAAAACCGTGTTGCATCATAATTTCAGTTTGTCACGGCTATGAAACACATTAAAAAAAAGAATAATTAAGTGTAAGCTTATTCACAAAATGTGTTGTATTTTTTTATCGCCATGTGATTTATCTATGGCCACAGTACTAACTTTATTATTTATTTAATTTAATTTTACTAATTATTCGATTCAATTTTAATTTTCATGTTCTTTTTTATACTATAACTTTATAACTTAAAGTTTTAAAGGGACCTTAGATCGACTCTTAGACTTGTCTCAATAAAGTATGGATTTAAAGTTATTAGTCACAAAGTGTTGAGTAGGTATTCTTCAAAATATCACATAGTTGTATTCAAAAGATTGGCATTTAAAGTAGATTGATGAATTTTGGGCTAGTGAATAACTATTGGTCAAACTCATTGAAAGTTGCATGAGTATATAATTTTTAGGCCAGTATTTTTTTTTTTTTTTTGATTAGTACGTTTTATTCATAATTTACATAATTATTATTTTGTTTTGTTAAACAAGTGGTTTTGACATGCTTCCCGATTTACTGAAAACCCTAACAATTTTTCAAATAAAAATGACATACATAAATATTAATACTTTTGAAAAAAGTTACTGGCCTTGAAATGGTAAAATTCTTAGATATCTGCCATTATCTGCACGTAGTACATATTAACATTATTTATTTGTAATCCTATTCAATGAATTTTTTCTTGTTAGTATAGTTTCAAAAAATTCAGCTCGAAAGGTTGATAAATCTTCACCACAGAAGTTGCGTAAATACGTCTTTTCAAATCATCCCAGAAGTAGAAATCCAAAGAATTTAGATCTGGACACCCTGTTATTATTGGGCCCAATTACAAATGTTTCTCAGTGTATTTGAATACTTTATGATCAGTCCAGGAAGGTAACCACTAACCAGGCCTTTGAAAAATAAACTTCATAAAACTTTTTCCAACTACCTTCCAAAAATAGTTTTTTTTGTCACATTACACCACTCTATATTTCTGTATTTCCATCAGCACTGAAAAATCCTTCAATTTATTTGAAGCTAACACATTTTTTAGGGCTGAGAGTGCTAAACTAACAAACAAAAAAATAAGCTTTATTCACGTTATTTTCAAATGTGTTATTTTTTGTAAATAAATATATTTCGTTTTTAAAATTGAAGCTATCCTTTAAAGAAATCATTGAAAATGAAATTTTCACAGATGGCAAGATACACAGAAAAAGAAATTAAAATTATACCACAACAAATAACCTCAAACAATATACTCAAACACAGACTTAGAAAACACCTCGTATAAAATAAAACAGCGCCGGTATTTTTAACTGATTGCATGTCTCTTTTGCATGCACACGTAACAATCTGCTATTAACGTTTACAATATTTGATTGCACCTTACACCATCCTGAACCATACCGGAATTTCTAAGACCTGGCAACAGCGCCCAAGCTTAACACGGCATGCTTCTGACAGTTTCGACTGCGCTTTCGTTGACTAAGCACGGCTTGCTACGACCAGCGGAGCTTTGGATTCCACAGCACGGGTGATCGGCGATCGCGTCTTATCGATACGCTTCCACAACAATAACATTTTTTGTTTTTCTGTTTCTTGCGAACCGAGATAGTGTTTGTGTACGTACGTTTGTGTTGTTTATTGTAGTTTTTGCTGCCGTTTCTCCTTCAACGAGATACGTATGACCGGTGAGTGGAGAGTTTATTAAAGTTTTCTGTTGCCTAGGTCTATTTTTCGTTTTGCAAAGTTATTAACTGTTGAAAACAAATTGCAAAAAAAATTATGTGACGATTCCACCAGATCCGATTGGTATTATTGAAATTAAGTGAAAATTAGTATCGGCATCAATAGAGTATAGCCGTATTTTAAATTCATGAAAGAATTTTCGCCGAGAACAGAACTCTTGCAGTTTCTCTTAAAATTATCTTTGTTACAAATCCTGTGCAGTTTCAGCCTTGCTTGTTACTGTTTTGCTTATTTTCATTGTTTATGTTCTGTTTATGGGCAATGCGACACAATAAAATGTGTGTTTATGCCTCGGTTTATGCCTTTGGCCATTAACTAACACGTTTATTCTTGTTACCGAATTTAATTGGAAGTGACATAATTGTTTAGGCATATGCATGTTCGTTTTACGGAAAACTTAACTTATTTTTGAATGGGATTATTACCCTTGCAACGGAAATATTTTTTCTTGTAAATTAGGTATATTGTAAAAGATTTTGTAACAGTAACAGCAAGTGTAAATCATAGCAGGAATGTGGTTTCTGTCGTTACTAGCGGCGATAGTAAAGTTTTCTCCTTATTAATGAAACAATAGACGTTTGTGTTAATTTTATTTTTTAACATAATCTCTTAACATCAACGCATTTGCGCGCTACCTGCTCCGCAACGATATCATTTCTAGAAAAAAATATTCCTCTTGGTCTTCCAAATAAGTGCCGATATTCTCTTTCAATTGGTTATCGTCCTCAAAATAATGTCTCCTGAAGTTTTCTTCAAATTTCCGAATAAATGAAATCAAAAAGAGTCAAATCCAAGCTATACAAGGTATCCGGAAATTCATGCAACAAAATTTGGTCATGGATTCTTAAGACAAATTTAGGGGACCCGTATTTTTTCTTTTTGCCAACTGGCCCCCTCTTTCGAAGTTACAGCCCCCTGAAATCTGTCCCTGAGAAGTATTTTTTATATCTCAAAATCATGTTGTACGAGAATCACTAAATTTGGTACACAGGGATTTTATGACATGTGGAATCTCACAGTGCTATGCTTTTTGGCGAGAAACCCCCTTAAGACACTTTTTCGTGGGCCCCCTTGTCTTTGGAACCAGAAAAATTTGGTCACAAATTTGATTTTTTTTAAATTAGTCAACTAGAAAGCCATTGAATTTATAAACTTTTTTGTCTCTTGATATTTTTTTCGTAAAACGCAATGTTTTTGAGGAAAATGGCGAATCACGATATGCATTCGATCACATTTTGACATTTTTCTCGAAAACATTGCATTTTACGTAAAAAGTAACGAGCGTTCAAATAAAAACGTGGTCAAGTTGATTCTGAAAATTTGGACGTAGGGCGTAGCGTATAGCAAATGAACTTAAACGTCATCTGTCAAAGCGCTATATCGCCGCTATCAATTTGAATATTTTCGTTTTAAAAAGCGTTTAAAATGGTGTTTTCTCAAGAACAAAAAGTGTTTATCATAGAGTCCTACTTTAGAAATGGACGCAAGATTGATGGAATATGGAAGTATTCTATTGAGGAATGTTTCATAGAATTTGAAAATCAATTTCCCGGCGTTGTTGAGTACAAAATTTTTCAAAGTGCAGTTCAGCGTTGTGTTAATGTTTTTCGTGAAACGGGCAGTGTAACAAGAAAAGAAGGAAGCGGCCGACCTAAAAAGCGGACTGAAGAATTAAAAGAAAATGTCCAACAAATAATGGAAAATGCGCCAAGAACTTCTGTACGTGTTTTATCACAAATGGTGAGAGTATCAGTCGGTACCTGCCACACAGTGTTAAAAAAGATTTGCGTTTGTTCTCCTATCGTTTAACCTGTCAGCAAGAACTTCATGAAGTTGATTTTCCGCGACGGGCTGTATTTTGTGAATGGTTTTTAAACAACTACGGTGAACTTCATAATATCACCTTTTTTTCTGATGAAGCCTGGTTTCATTTAAGTGGTTACGTAAACTCACAGAATATGAGAATGTGGTCTTCTGAAAAACCAGATAACTTTTTTGTCGAGGGCCCTCTACACGCTCAAAAAATTGGAGTTTGGTGTGCTCTCAATCGAAGGAGGATTTATGGACCTATTTTTTTAATGGTACTCTTACTGCGCAAAGGTATAGAGAAGAAATTATCGCTCCTTTTGTTAACCAGCTGGAAGAAAACGAAATTACAAACTTTTACTTTCAACAAGATGGCGCAAGGGGACATACGTCAGGCGAGACGATGAATATGTGGAGGGAAGTTTTCCAAAGTCGACTAATAAGTCTCAATGCTGAACATGAATTTCCACCGAGGTCATGTGATATTACGCCGTGTGATTTCTTTTTGTGGCGTTACCTTAAAAACACTATTTTTGAACTGCATATTCCTGATTTAAACCATCTGCAGGCTCGACTTATAGACAAGATTCGTGAAATTAACAATAGGTACCCCGAGCATCTTAGAAAATGTCTTTAATTCTTTGAGGAACAGGTGTGAAAAGTACTTGGAACAAGGAGGGGGACACTTTCCGCAGCTCCTTTAATTGTTTGTTATTGTTATCACGATTATTCTTTAAAATAAAGTTATGTAGTCATTAACGTTATTGAAACTGACAGCTGATATACAGCTCGTTGAGAAATGAGGTTAAGTTGGTCGCTATAAGCTACTCCCTACGTCCAATGTGTCAGAGCCAACTTCGACCACGTTTTTATTTGAACGCTCGTTATAAAGTGACAAAAAGTTTCTAAATTTAATGGCTTTCTAGTGGACTGATAACTTTTAAGAAATTTAAATATGCGACCAAATTTTTTTGGCTCCAAAGACAAGGGGGCCCATGAAAAATTGTCTCGTACAACAGGGTTCTGAGATATAATAAAACGATTATTCTTAGGGGCGAACTTCAGGGGGCTGTAACTCCGAAAGAGGGGGTCACTTGACAAAAATAAAAAATACGGGTCTCCTAAATTTGTCTTAAGAATCTGTGACCAAATTTTGTTGCATGAATTTCGGGACACCCTGTATGGCGGATCATCTTAGAGAAAATGTTCTCTGCATTCAAAGATATCAAATGATTTTGAGAAATTTTCTTCCTATTTATTTTTTGTCCGGGGGTCAATAATTTTGAAACCTCTTTTGAAGAAACTTTACCTATACTTTATCATGTACAATTGCTAGAACCTTATATCAGATACAATCCGTACAATATTTGTTGAGATAGAATTAAAAAAAAATTATCTGAACTACTCTAACAATTTACCGAGGCAGCCTTGAAATTTTCCTCCAATGTTTTTCTAACTCGGGTGCCGAATGCGGTTAAGTAATTCAAAGAAAGTGACGCAGGGGCCTTCTTGGAATTATATCTCAACAAATGTACGGACTACATATATATTTAATGCTTTAGCAATAGGAAACACCTTGGTTGACAGTTTAAAACGACCATCTTTGAGTACTATTTTTTCCACTTTCCTGAAAATAATCTTCGGTTAACATGAAGGCCTTCCACTTCTTGGTTTAATGCTTTCACGATGGAGCTTGGACACGACACAGCTACGTTTCATTTCGCAAAACTCGTTTATATTATTGGAAAATACTTTAAAATACAAAATAACGAAGGAATTGATATCAAACTGAGCCCCAATAATAATTATCATCCAATCCGTCCACCAATCTGCAACCTGTGCTTAAATCATGGAAAATAATTGCTGATACACTTCCGAGCTAGGTATCTTTTTACTGATGTAATTCATTCTACTCATGGTTGACCAGACTTTTAGTTGACTTGGTATATCTACATTTCTCCAAGTCCTTTGAGTTCTAAAATCAAGACTACTCCATAAGCTCGAACATTGTTTTTTAAACAAGTTATATGCATTCCTCTTTAAGAAATCTTCTATAAAGGACGCCGCACAAAAATGGAAAAAGAGTACAGTCGAATGGACTGAAAATGTAGTATGTTGTACTTCATGACATCCTGATCAAAAGTCCTCATAGGTCCAACGTCAGAGAATGGCCAGTTTTAGAGATATAGGGTCAAAGGTCAGGAATATCCATTTGTTTTGTGCGGAGAATGGATCAATCAAAAAGTCCCCGAAAATTCCTACTCACATTGAAGTAAAAACGGTATTGCATTCCGACATTGCATGTGGGTTTTTGTAAGTCCACATACGATTGTTGTGAAAATTCATTATGACATCCCTAGAGAAGTTAGTCTCATCGGTAAAGAATATTTATGCAAAAAGTCAAGAATTATGCCCTATTCTTTCTTTTATCTATTGACACACTTTGGATGGCTAATATTTAATGTGTGAGCAATCTTCCTAGTGCTTGTTGTAGGGCTTGCTTCTATTTCGTTAAGTACCTGTTCTTCCAATTGAGAAATAAGTGTGATGGTGCCTATTTTCAGCGATACTTTTTTTAAACTTCATGTTTTACTGACACTGATGTAAACGACTAAACATCGTACGATGCAGGATAATGCAATCAGGCCCTTTATGAAGAATGCTATCCTGTGGCGGGACTCCTGAAATCTCGATGTTTTATCGATATCAAGATTATTACGAAGCCAATTTCGATCGATTCGACTTGAAATGTAAATTGGTATTCTTGAAGCACATCGATATAGTCCTCGGATAAGTTCGGTAAATTTGGGATAATGTTATATACCACCACGGTTAAGAAATAAGTAATAAGCAATAAGTAATTAATTAATTAGCCAATTGAGCGATACTTTTTATTTCTGTCAAACATATAGTTTTCAGCCTTATATCTCTTTTTGCGTGACAGTCCCGCTGTTTATTTACATTTTAAAATGAATGCCTCCTATTCTCAAATAAATAAACAGAAGTTTATAAAAAATATTTATTTAGTCTAAACCCGATAAACTATAAAAGTTGGTTTAAGTAATTTATATTTAAGTTTTGTGCGTAAATACTCAACAAATTATTGGATATCCATAATCATAAATTATTCTTATTCAGTTTAAATAAAAAACATAAGATACTACTACCTGTGAATATAATAATTGTTGAAGAGAGTAACGAGAAGCATTTAGGATTGAAAATATTCGAAAAAGACAATTAAGAGATTCAATGGACACGATAACTTTAACGAACAAAAATTTCTGTAATTATCTCGCTTAAAAAAAAATATGTTATTTTATTTAATCACCTATTTTTATTGTTCCACATTTAAAATAAATAAAAGGAACTTTCAGAGTTTATACCAATATTGGAATATTTTGTGCTTTATGGTTTTATGGAACGGGTGAACTTCAAAGAAGTATTGAAATGAATAGACATGCTGCAACTTAACAAACTACTAATATAT